>NW_027063608.1:0-32411 GCF_032884065.1 Artemia franciscana
ACCCATCTACATTACTTCCCTCCCTCCTCCACTTCCTCCGACGGACATTAACGATTATTCGTCTATGTAACCAGATTCCCCTGCGACAGGTTATCGCTATTGTGACCTGTACCTGTAATAAGTATCCCATAGCTAATTGTATCAGTAACCTTCTTCTTAATCAAGGTTGTATCCAGTGTGGCGGGGTTGAGGGGTTTGACCAACCCCCCCCCCCCCGTAAAAGTGTATCAAAAATTAATATAAACAAATTTCTGATGCATTTTTAAAAGTTTTTAACTCCTCCCCCGAAAAAAATTCTTTTGTAAAACCACCCTCGAAAAAAAAAATCCTGGGTATGGTTTCGTTCTTAATTATTCAAAATTACAAAAACATTAAAATTTGAGAAGCGACTTCTGTTCGGAGTATCACAACTGAAAAAATTATAGCACAATGTTTCCAAACTATGCTTGCAAAATTTTGGATGGGAAGGGTTGTTGAACGCTAAACATATTAAAATAGTCTCGCTTGGCCCGAGCTGTGTCACATTTGTTCTTAATATTGTAGTGTTTTATATATTCAGTCTTCTATGGGGGAGGCTGGAGTTCCCTGTCTTATCCTACAGGTGAAATTGCTTTACTTTAATGGCGCATTTCAAAGCTGTGACAAACCAAAAAGGAGATATGTAGAGATGTCTCAGCTGTTATTTTACCCGGTTAATTAGTAATGAAATACAGAAATCCTGTAATTTGGTTAGCTCCATTGGGTTTTTTCTTTCATATTACCAGCCAATGTTCTCCCAACGTGTAAACAACAGTTCAAATCGGAATAAATCCTTTGTTAGAAAGTGAAAAACAATAGGAAAAAAAACTCTTTAATATTTCAATCACATATACAATGACCGTCATCAGTAGATATGCTGATAACCACGCTGATGATAACGGTCACTGTATTTGTGATCGAAATATTTATAGTTTTGTCATTTTTTTCACTGTCTAATACAAGGATTTATCCCTATTTGAACAGTTATTTGTACGTCATGGAAAAGCAGTGTGGTCTCTGAAAATGCATGTGTTCTCCTGGGGTGTCTGAACCAGGAAACACCGGTTATAAACCAATTTTACCACCATTTTATTTTTTATTAGATGTCATTTAGCTGTTTAACTTCTCGTGTATTGCAATGCAATATCTTTATTGTCTGACATCTATTCAGGCAACAGATCTAAAGTACTGACTCAAATGTCAAATGTAAATCAGTATACTAATTTACAATTTGAATCCTCAGTTAAGCATTAACTCTGTAAATAAAATAACAAGAGTCACATCAGATAAACAAATGTTTGTATAGTAATTTTAGATCAACGATCAAAGTTTAAATTGGTGCTCAAATATTGTTGGAATATTTCCTAACAATGGCTTGTCTTAAATGATACATGTTAATAACCTGTGTGAAATCTAAAAGTCCAAGGACAATAAACCAAGATAATTTTTTTTTCATTCTAGAATATGAATCATCAGGGCACAGAAATATTTTTGAGGAGGAGGGTGGTCACAGGTGCACACTTCAAACGCTGACAGCAAAGCTACGAGGCAGATATGCTTAGTCAAGTAAGTGTAACACATCCTTAGCCTGTTACCGATTCTTGCATATCATCTTTATTAATGATCTTGTAATAAAACGACAATAAGCGGATAACCATAAAAAGGTGAAAGACGACACAGTGACGACAAGAGTATAGGCATATAAAAACAATCGAAAGAAATGATAATGAAAACAAGACAGTAACTGTATAAAAAAAGACAAAATAAAAGATAATGAAATAGGGGATTATCGTATGAAAAATATTAGAGAAGGGATAACAAACACAAGAGAATAGTCTTATAAAAAGGGTTAAAGAAGAGACGATAGTAACAAGAGAATTATCACATAATAAAGGTTACTGCGGAAGATTTTAGTTTTAATTCTAAGGGGTCATGGAAGTATTTTGGGTCTTATCACATTAAAATAGGCCGTTTTTATGTTGGCTATATATATCTTAACATATAGCCTTCCTAGCCGAGTGTTAAGCAGGTTAGACTTGAAATTCTTATCCGTGAGGGCAGGGGTTCGAGTGCTGGTGTCACTGGTTATTTGGTCTGTAACAGGTGTCAGTGACATGACTGTAACCTCAGCCAGTGTTGTCCCAGCTCTGAATGGGTACCTTGAGAAATCTGAGGAAGTTAAACAGGGAGGGTACGTGAAAGAATAGGATGGCTATTCCCCCCATTGCACTATCTGACTGAAGGGCCATGAAACGGAGATCAGCACCACCAATAGAGACTGTAAAGTCTAGTGCCATATTCTTTACCTTTCCTTTATGTCTATCTTTAATTTTTGAAAATCAAAAATAGCTAAGGTATTAAACTTTTAGTGAAAATATCCTATTCATAGTTTCAATAAAAGTAAAGCTCATAGACAAAGCATATGTTTTCAACAATGAAAGTTTTGAGAAATTCAACGGCATTTGCCCATTATAATCCTAGGTTGTGCCAAGGCATATAACCCAGTATGAAAATCACATACAAATTAGATAACTTTGAAGATCACACTGCCTTTCCATGACGAAAGTATAATAGTTCAAAATAGGGATGAAACCTTTTAATCGACAGTAAACAAGTATAAAATTTTTAACTGGATATTTCGAACACATGTACAGTGTTCATCATCCACAGTAAAACTCTGAAAAGGTTAATACTGTGTTCATAATACTGTGATAATACTGTGATAATACTGTGATAATACTGTGATAATACTGTGATAATACTGTGATAATACTGTGATAATACTGTGATAATGATACTGTGATAATGATACTGTGATAATATAATAGTGGGGTTAAAGATAATACTGTGATAATACTGTGATAATACTGCGATAATACTGTGATAATGATACTGTGATAATGATACTGAGATAATGATACTGTGATAATATAATAGTGGGGTTAAAGATAATACTGTGATAATACTGTGATAATACTGTGATAATACTGTGATAATACTGTGATAATGATACTGTGATAATATAATAGTGGGGTTAAAGATAATACTGTGATAATACTGTGATAATACTGTGATAATACTGTGATAATACTGTGATAATGATACTGTGATAATGATACTGTGATAATATAATAGTGGGGTTAAAGATAATACTGTGATAATACTGTGATAATACTGTGATAATACTGTGATAATGATACTGTGATAATGATACTGTGATAATATAATAGTGGGGTTAAAGATAATACTGTGATAATACTGTGATAATACTGTGATAATACTGTGATAATGATACTGTGATAATGATACTGTGATAATATAATAGTGGGGTTAAAGATAATACTGTGATAATACTGTGATAATACTGTGATAATACTGTGATAATGATACTGTGATAATATAATAGTGGGGTTAAAGATAATACTGTGATAATACTGTGATAATGATACTGTGATAATATAATAGTGGGGTTAAAGATAATACTGTGATAATACTGTGATAATGATACTGTGATAATATAATAGTGGGGTTAAAGATAATACTGTGATAATACTGTGATAATGATACTGTGATAATATAATAGTGGGGTTAAAGATAATACTGTGATAATACTGTGATAATGATACTGTGATAATATAATAGTGGGGTTAAAGATAATACTGTGATAATACTGTGATAATGATACTGTGATAATATAATAGTGGGGTTAAAGATAATACTGTGATAATACTGTGGTAATGATACTGTGATAATATAATAGTGGGGTTAAAGATAATACTGTGATAATACTGTGATAATGATACTGTGATAATATAATAGTGGGGTTAAACATAATACTGTGATAATGTGTTCAGAATATCCAGTTAAAAATTTTTATACCTGTTTACTATCGATTAAAAGGTTTCATACCTATTTTGAACTATTATACTTTCGACATACAAATTAACAGTTTTTGTTTATTTAATGTTTTAAGTATTTCAGTCAATATGCCTAGAACAAAACTGCTTACAATACTAAAAACGTTTAGCTGACTTATTTCACTTTCCAAGAAAAGCAATATATTTCAATGGGCTACGTATTAAGGATTCATGAAGTTCCACATGGCTCAAAATGGCCATTCAGTCGTATTCGTAAAATATTAGAAATTAAGGTACATACCTTTAAGAATGGAATTCAGAATCTTAACGAGCACAACCAAGCATATGCAAAGAATAACCAAAGAAATGACAAGTAGGATACTGCCAACTGCTGCATCACTCATCCCAGTATCAGCAAATAGGTAATCCGAAATTGTGCCTTAAATAAAACTTAGAATTAAAATCTGTAAAACCGATAACAATTATAAGAATCACACATTAGCATGAGAAAGTAATATATATAAAAACATAGCCAATATTTTGATTTCAGTTTTAGGGATTAACTGTTTCTTTTTTTTCAGTGACGAACTTTCAACTTCATGTCTTCAATCGCTTTCACGTACTCTTTAGGTTGATTATTGAATTTTACGAAGTTCAGCAAAGCTCCTTAATCGTTTAATTAAAGGTAAGTCGAATGACAAAGATACAGCACTTAGTTTCGGTTACTTGTAATTCCTTAGGCCTGAGCCCAAAATTGAAACCTTTTTATTTCAGGCCTTTTTTTTCTTCTTCTTTTCCGCTGAGCAGAAAATGTAATTTGCGACCGGACACGCAAGAATTTGTCAGGGACTGGGGTTGTTGGCAATTCTAAGGTTATTTTCTAAGTTTAAAAGACACTTCATCAGTTTTACAAGAGAACAAAATCTGTAAGATGCCTGAAATATGATATTTTCTGAAAAATGAATAAAAAAAAGGGAAAATAGAAATGAATAACAGTAAAAACCGTTACTTACGTCAATAATGGTTTTAATTATGGAATAAAAGCCACTTCACAGCATATATGCGATTGGAGGAACGACACAAATTTATACGGTCTTTATTTACGGCCTTTATCATGAAACTGTGCAACATGAATTCAGACAGGGTAGTTTACACTTTCTAAAAGAACTTATTCCAAAAAAAATGATTGGTTAAAAAAAAGACACTCTGAATACCTTAGGGACTATACCCACCATAATAGCATATCTCTTCTGGCAAAGATCGGGCTAAATACAAGCTGGTGTAAGGAAACAATTTTGGTCTGAATAAGACCAAAATGCTATCATACTAAAATCCCAAAATGGACAATCATTCCAATAGCTATACACAGAAAGCTAATAACACAAATAGCTAATAACACAGAAAATAAAAGCCTCAAGAAAAAAAAAAACAGAAACAAATTTCGCCTAAAAATAGCTTTGGCCAAATAACTTCTGAGAATTGATTATGAGAATTACGTCATACTGATCTTCAAAATTTACTCACCCCCTTCGTTTATGGCAACCACTACTGTCTTTAACCCCACTGGTGAGTCAGTTGGGTCCTTGATTGGGTCCTTGAACCATTGGCGTTTGAAATACTTTAAAAAGGCAATAAAGGCTACTAGCGTCACTGAAACTGGATTTCGGTGAAAGGATTGAGCTAAATACAAGGTGGTGTAAGACAACAATTTTGGTCTGAATAGGACCACAATGCTGTCATACTAAAAATCCCAAAATAGACAATCATTTCAATAGTTATGTCCAGCATCTATGTTTATAAGGTTATCCAGCCCATTGATGATGTATGGCGCACCCAAGCTTGGATACAGTCTGTAGGAAATGAAAGGTCTAATTTCAGAACTGCACATGATTATTTTGCTTCATTTGATGCTTGTGTAAAGTTTCTAATAGCTGCACATCATATTCTAAGGGGAGTTCTGTATATATTTCTAAAAGGCAAGGAAGCTTTAATTCTGAGAAAGGACAATTGGGTAAGGGGAATCCCCCTCCCAAAAAATTCTTCAGGAATAGAAGAATTCCTGAAGTCAAACCAATGGGTGTAGAAAATGAGTAGAGTCCTCATTGAAGCGAAATATTTTTATTTTCAAGTTTAATTTTTAGTAGGAATAGACACCGCACCTTAATGACCTATGTTCTCAGCTTTAATCCCAAGTAAAGTAAAATTGTGAGACAGACATTTAGAAACCTAACCTTTAGTGATCAACTTATGGATATTTGGAGATCTATGGAGATTTATGGATGAGGGTACTCTTCCAAACTCTGGTGTGCATCATACTTAGGCACAATACTTTGACCTTTTGAACCGGCTTATTATCAAAATAAAAACAGACATAATTTAGATTTATTTTAAAAACGAGTTTTTCTGATGGAATCAACTAGCTTAGGACCTAAATGGAGATGAAATAGATTATACTAACAACAAGTGGGCTGTATCCTCCATACTCCTTAGCTAAAAATTCAATTCTGATCTACTGAGTACTAATCAGAACACTAAACATATGTATTTTATATGAGTGTTTACAATGTTTTACAAGTGTTTTATTTACCCTATTTTTTCAATACTTTGAACTAAATGTCGAACAATTTTCTTCTAATGCTACTACTAACAACTCACCGCAGCACGAAGTCACCTGGGGCCAACACAGCTACGCACGCTCCTCTCTCATCCCAATTTATTCAAATTCTCCCTCTTTGCACTCTCCCAGGAAGTTCCCATTTCCCTATTTTTTCCTTACGACATCCTCTCACCCCCACCGCGGAAGTCCTGCTTTCCGTTTAGCCCTAGACGCTTGGCCGAAAAGAACAATCTTTGGCAATCTGTCATTCTTCATCCGCCGAGCGTACCCTTGCCATCTCAAACCTTTCCCTTATTATAGCCCTAGAAAGTAGGATTAAACCACAGCTTTCGCAAAGCATACTGTTTGAAATACAGTCAGTCGGTCGGGTACCCAAAACAATCCGTAGGCAATTTTTCTCTAAAACATCTAGCAAATCTTAGGCAGTTTCTCTCTAAAACATCTAGCAAATCTTAGGCAGTTTCTCTCTAAAACATCTAGCAAATCTTAGGCAGTTTCTCTCTAAAACATCTAGAAAATCTTCCTCCGTTTTTTTGGAGCGCCCATGCTTCAAAACCATATTTGACAACTGTCATCACTGTTACTTTCTAACATTCTAATCTTTGTTTGCAGACTTATTTTTCTATTCAGACAATATTCAGCCTTACTAGACCCTATGTGTATCACCAAACATTTCTATTTGATCTTATTCTTTCTTGAAGCAGTGTCTTAAAAAGTGCACACTTGTTCTTGATTGTTTTGACGAAAGCGTAAATTAAATTTTACGGTACCGGGCAGGAACCAGTGTTGCCACATGTCTGGCTTGAAATTGCACCGCCATAAAAGTTGAGATGCGCCGAAAATGCCATTATCTAGTGAAAATGAGCCGAATGAACGATTTTGCCGTAAGAAAATGCGCCGATTTGAAAAATTCAATGCATATCCACCAAAAAAGCGCCCAAATTCGCTCCTGGCAGGAACTGAGGCAATGAGAGTTTCGTTTAAACCTAGCGTAGTTTATCTTTGCTTCAAGTTCTAACATGAGCCTGTACTTTCATCTAAAACAATTTTTATTTTCAATTATGGATTGTCGGAGCAGAGCCATAATGCATTAGTTTTGTCATTTGATTTCGACTTTTGTCATTACTTTGACTTGTCATTGATTCTGGTTGATATTGTTTTGATTTGTCATTGGCTGTCATTAACATTAATTTTTGTATTTTTCATTTCTCATTAGTTTTAAGTAGAAGGCTTCTAACCACAAATTCCCCTGTTCCTTCTTCAGCTTATCAGTGATCCTGATCTTGACATCAGATATCTTGCTGCATATTATTGAATTTTGAATCTATATTTTGAGGCATTTGAAAGAACAAACAACAAACGTAAAAAAATTAATAAATATTGTGAAGGATTAGTAAAACACTTACACTTATAGGTGTTGTTCTTTGGACCGCATGTCTTCAACAGGCTATTTACATCTTGCCACTCGCCAAGAGCCCATTTATCAAGAACCGTTTTGTTTAGCTATATAAAAAAGAATAATTGAAAATATAACCAAAATGAATATAATTTGTCACCTGCACATGTAATTACCCTGTAATGTTAAACAAAGAATGAAAAGGATATTATCAGCAATAAATGTGCATCTTCAGTTGAAAGCAGCAAATCCCATCCCTTGGAGGAAGAACGAACTAAAATGAGCCTCAATTTGAAAACTTGGCGTTTTTTGAACATGCCTAGCATTTCTCATAAAAGACAGCACGAATTTTGAGGAACAATTGGCTCTCTTCCTAACAAAAAAAAAAAAAAAAGAAAAATAAAACAAGATAAAGCTAGGACATAAAAATATAAGATACGAAAAATCAGTTCAAAGAACATACTTTGCATGTAGAAGTGTTAATGCTGAAATAAAAGACTAATAATTTTCAAAGATTAACGTATAATAATTTAACGCTTGCAAAAAATAAGAAAATGTAAGAAAGGTCATAAAATAATAAAATATATATATATATATATATCTATTCTTAATCTGACGAAGGCTCAGACAGGGCACAGAGAACTGTTTTCTTCATTTCCCTTCCTTCCCTCTCCCTATTATGTTTTGTCTTTATTTCTTTTTTCGCATTGCCTAAATATTTAAGGGGGCCATTGCTCTCCCTCCTAGATTTAGAAAATATTTTCCCGGGTATTTTCCATCTAATAAAAAAATGAAGATGCCGTTCCCTTGGACGTTGAAAAATAATTTAAATCGAAAGAAAATCCCCCCCTTCCCCGAAAATTTCGTGCATCGTTCTTCCTGGAAATATGGCCGATTTTCTCTCTATTCCTCATATTTTTTATTTACTTTCAATTGTTTTTGTTATAGTTGCTAAGACGTTTAGTCCTTTACAGACTTTCGTCACTGAGCACCTTCGTCGATTTGTTTTATGAGCATACCCATATTAAGAAAAATCAAGCTGCAATAAATGACGAATATAGAAGCCATGTCATATAAAAATGTCATAAAAAGGTGTGTGGTAACCACCTATGCAACCTAATCTACTTATGTTTCAATTTTTAAAAAGTATCAAAACATTAGGGCAGATTAGGTTGAGGACATACATAATTTTCTTTTATAAAACAGCTTTACATTATCGTGTGGCGTGTTTCTATAGGGGCAGTAAGTTTTCTAAGAAAAATGTTCCCCCCTTTGCCAGGTAGCTGCATCCAAATTCAAACTAATGACTTAGCCAATTATATATAGCCTATGTCCTGTGGTGGCGCAGTGGGTTTGACCTTAGCTTGGTAATACGGGACCCAGAGATCGAATCATGATGCAGTAATGCACAGCAGGGCCGACGCAGGGACCTTAGTAGTCAAGAAGCGTCGTTAATCTGATACAATACGATAATACATAGCCTATATTGGAACAATGAACAATTTCGAAGGTACACGTTCTACAATGGTCTTTTTCATTTCCATTTATGTTGTACATACCTAAGACATATTTGACTGTTGACAATGAGGAATGCATCGTTAGCCTCTCAACTCAAGTCGATTCTACCCTGTTTGGGTCGACATCTTTTAGGCGTAAATTTATTGATTTATTGCCATTATTAGACCACTCAGTGGCCACCTAGGCTTATCCCATTGTGCAAATTTTAACTAAGATTTCTATTTTCGATTGCATAATTATAGCTTGTGAGCTTATACTTCTTTACTCATATAAATTCATCAGTAATCTGGTGTCTTGCTGAGAAATCTCTCAGCATGATAGGTTATTGTTTCATGGTTCTATGACAAAGTGAAAGCAACTTCTTCACTTTAAATCTTTGCTGAAGTTTTTCATACCTGTCATAGGATAGCCTAGATTCAACCCATAAAGAAAAGCCGTATAGAAATGATCTGCTGTTTTAGCTATTATTCCATATTTTACCCTTCTCTCGCAGATCAAGTATATGAGTTCAAATTAAATATATCTGTTAAACAAAATAAAAAACTGAATGGATTATTTTTCTTTTCGTAGGACTGCTCCCTTTTGCAAAAGTTTTTTTTTGTATATAAGCAATCTCTTCTCATTAAAGTTTTCAAACTTTTTTGTTAATAACATTGTTATTTTCTACTTAATTTCAAAGGTCACTGTACATTTATTATGTAAATTGAAATTTTGGGAACTCCTCAGATGTATTAATTTATAATAGACTACCGAAAGCATATCTTTTGGTCTTTTGCACTTTTTTCCATGCCATCCCCAAATATTTCCTATGGTTTCCTTTCAGGTGTTTTGACACAAGAGCAAGCAGTTTTATTTTGTCCAAATTACCTAAACTGATTGATTCCACCATTCGTATTAGATACAGGATCAGGGTTGCCAGAGATATGATGTTTGTACTATTTGTACAAGATTTTTTCTAAAATGAAGATTTTCCCCCAGGAACGCATTATCTTTTTTTGCCTTGAAGCAGTTTTCCCACTCAAGGATAATGTGTTCAGTGGCTTGGTTTAAAAATTTTAAAAAATTTTGTCCTTCCGCAAGTCTACAATATATGAAGCTTGTAAAAAAGTTAGATTTGGATACTTTAAGATTGTGTCAAACCGGTCTAAGTACAATCGAAAGACTCTGGTTATTCTGTATTCAGTTTTTTGTGATCATTCTGTACTTTATTTTTCCGAGACCTTCATTCTACTGAAAAAAGTGACTTATTTAAACTACGTAGATGTTACCATAAATACTGTAAATACTTGTTTTATCTACCTCTATTGTATCGAAATCGGAGAATAATCCGAAAATATAAAGCTCCCGATATGACTGCAAAACTAGAGAAGCTTCATGATAAGTTATCGGCTCAAGCATATTGGCGGCTTACCCTGTATCACGGGCTCATCCGTTTGTTCTGTTGACTTTTTTTCCTTGTTGATCTTGTTGTACTTATTTGTTGTTTTCCTTTCTGATGTTTATTTCTGTTCTCTCTTTTTACTCCACTATCCTCATATTGTTTTTTTGCAGTGGGTTATAAATATTTCACAAAGTTTTCTATGCTATGTAATCTATTTTGGTAATAAATCTAGAGCTAATCCGTATTTTTTACCCAGCATTTCAGAAGTTCAAGTTGATATTTTTAACATATGCAATAAGATTTTGAGAAATTAAATAGAATTTTGGAAAAAGCAGACTTTTACGGAAAGTTTTCATTTCTTTATCTTTATTTGTCGGCATTCTAGCACCATACGTACGAAAAATTTCTGAAGATTGTAATTTTCTCCACTTTAATTACTTTTTCCTGGTAAGATCTTGAATTTTACAAAATGAAAAGGTAATACTGTACGTAACGTCTATATATCTTCTCAAAAATTTCTAAGCCTTTTTTATATTATTTGGTATCTGGCTAGTATCTTATGCTACACACTTGTAAAAAGTAAAAAAATGCTTTTCTGTTTGTGGATAACGAAGCCTAAACTGAATAAACCTTATGGCCCATCTATACATTTTCATACGTTATTTTAGATGCGCCATTTTAAATTATTTACCAGTACATTAGTATTTTAGAATTTACAACAGAATTTCGAGAAAAGGAGACTTTTACATAAATTTGTGTAGAACAATTTCCAGAGAGATTACTTTTTTTCTAAAAGAACTTTTTCCAGGAAGACAGCGACTCTTACAAAATGCAGAGGAAATCCTCTGCGTGATGGCTGTGTACCAGCCATCACGTGCTTCACAATGCTACTATGCTTCACGTGCTACAATGCTTCACGTGCTACTAATCACGAGCTTCACAACTTTTTTTTTGCATTATCCAGCGTCTATTTAGGTTACAAATCTATGGTAACTTGAGCTCACTATGCATTAATAGAAAATAATTTTGATCAACCGTCTTAATATTTTTCACCCATGACCTCAGAATTGTAAGTTAATACTATTTACCTCTACAATGAGATTTTGAAAGAAACAATAGTATTTTGTAAAAAAAAAATAAAGAAAATGTTAATTTTTTTATTTAGTAATCAATATAACAGTGCTAGCAGCAACTGTTATACAATGTTGGTTGTATAACAACCAACATTTCCAGATTCGTCGAACCAACAATATAACAACCAACAACCAAAATGTTGTTATACAATATTATACAAGTGTTGGTTGCTTACCTGATCAATTGTATCAGTATTTTTTTCTATTTTAGTTGGTATCTATTTAAGCAATAAATCTCATGGTACACTTGCATATTTCCTCCCTATATTTTGAATACCATATAATAGTTTTACCTGTACTATAAGATCAACAGCAGGGCCTGTTATCACTTTAAGGATCTCAATCTCACCGCCAGCTCCAGAACTTTCACTTAATCCAGATGTAATTTCTCCACTGACAAATTCTAAGTATCCAATGCCAAAAATTCCGCCTATAAATATAACAATAGCTATTACTACACTGGATAAGAACAATGGCGTAATTTCGTCAAAACCCAGGGGGAGTTGGAGCCAATTTTCCCAAATAAAGTGAAAATGAAAGTTAAAATATAAAAATGAGCCGTATAGTACCATTAAAGTAATTATATACTAAAGAAAACTGACACGTTGCTGTGGATGCTTGAATTATGCAGGCTTGCCTTAGTTTTGACATGATTTTCGAAGAAACTAAATTTTAGCTGGGGCGGGGCGAAACTCAGTTCAGGGGGGAGATGCAAACCTAGGCCTAGGAAGGGAAGTCCCCCCTGCCATTTAGCAAATTACGCCCCTAGATAAAAAATGTTTAATACTTAAAGGTTGTTTTCACATAAATACTAAAAGGTTATCCAAAAACAATGAACGGAATGAATGCCAAAAACAAAACATAATAATGTCAGTTCATTTATTTGAATGGTTTTATCGAACTATTCCGAACGCGAAACACGGCAGACTTTTCAGTCTATCCGCGAAACTCTTTGCAGCAGGGCAAAATGCAGCAGGGCAAAAGAGTGATAATGAATTCGGAATTTTGTACGTCAAAAGAGCCGACTTAGGCCCGAATCAGGAGGGTTTTCAGTGGCCTGAGAAAGGTGGGTAGAATATTGGGACAGTAACAGATAGGGATGCCGAAAAAAGAAAGAGAGAAAAACGGACCAGACCACGCAGAAACCCCCTTCTACTTTAAAGTATGCGTCATTCTTTGCTCTGTTCCCCTCTGACACTTTTATTGAAGGGTTTGTGTGGCCCGGGTTCGGAATACAGAGTAATCCAAAACGATTTAGCCCTCATTTTACGTGAGTGGGATCGATAATTTGATTTTTGACGATTATCAATTCCTTACTAAATTTTGTAGTTGGTTTCGATGATATTCAAAAAATACACTTAAGACGGTTTATTTTAGTATTAATGATAAATCAAAATTCAAGAAAAAGAAACACTTAATGGAAAACAAAATTGAAAAGAGCATTGAGAAGTTAATTGATGGTGCTACAAAATAGCCAATAATTTATTCAAAGGCTGAAAATAGAACAAGAAAGGATATAAAATCATGAAAGCTTGGAAGAAACCATCTGAAAAGTGTAAAGATGTGAGGTAAGACATAAAATAGGCGAACCTTCCATATCAGCAAGGCCTATCTCGTGCATAATAAAAACAACCTTTAATTAAAAAGTATTTTAAACATTATTTTAAATAAGCTTGATAACAAATTTCTCACTATGGTCTAAAACTGTCAAAAGGCATATTTAGAATTAAGTCTAAATTGTTGGCTCACAGAATGCTACGATTTTTTTATTGAAGTCATTCAATGATAATCACAAAAAAAAGAAAAATTGCAGTCATGTGAACTCTCGGTTACTACTCTGTCTACTTCCTTTTAATTTATCTGGTATGTAAAGGAATTTCATTACTTTCTAACATAAATTTCCTAGTCCAACTAGATAATGGCAGAAAAACGATGAAACATTACTAGATGTTCTTATAGGAAATAAAAATCTAAGGATGAAAAATATTTACCACACAACCGGTGATTCACTCGAAATTGGCAACATTGAATGCAGTTTGGCTTAAACTTTCTAAATGAATTATAGTATGGACTTCCAGTTTGGCACATTTTTCCAATTAGGTACATATTTATTTATTAGTTTAGAACAAAGCAGTGGTCCATGATAAATATAGGTACCGTGAACCAGGCATTTTAAGGGAATGTGGCTCCCTTAGGCAACATTTTGTCAAATTTTTGTGTGGAGCTTTTGGACCAATTTTGCCGTTTGAACCAATTTGAGGGAAGTGAGTACAGTCCATTTAATTTCTATGAACATGTGTTTTAATAACACCTAAGAACCAGGCGCATCTTTTCTAGTTTTTCCAGTCTCCTGCAAAACTTATGTTGTGGATCATGATCCCATGAAAGAGAGAAAGAAAGATTATTGTCATATGTTTTTTGTGTTAAAGTGTGTTCTTTATTCTATTCGTTTATTTTCGTGACGTACTTGGTAAGCCAAAGTATTATTCCTTAACTGTAAGTAATAATTGTTTTGAAACTCAAGTAGTTGTGATGCAAGTGTGTTCATCAGGTTCTAAGATCTGATTGGTTTACGTTATGAAATTTTAGGCGAGTAAAAAGAAAATAAGAACTTTTTGGTCACAATACTTTTGCACAGGTAAACTCTCTGTTTCTCAAATATAACACCTGTGGAATTACCATTCCCGGCATAAAGACCTGTAAATACAAACTTAAACTTACGAGTTGTCATTTCCACGGTGAATAAGACGATGACTGTCAACCAATTGAACATATCATGTACAGTAGCGCCAGCAAAAGCTCGTCTGAATTCATTCTTATTACTGATCTGGGTGAAGGATACTATAGTGTTTGTGACTGAAGTTCCAATATTTGATCCCATTATAATTGGTATAGCCACTTGAACAGTCAGTACTAGAAAGAAGTAGGTGGGGTTTAATTATCTAATGAGAAAACTGGAAAAGACGGCAGAATACACTGTAAATTGAAAACTGAATACTGAAAAGAAGCAGAGAGGTTGAATAAAGATAACAGGAATACTGGAGGTTGAATTAATATAACAAGAAATCTGGGGGAGACAACAGGTACAATGAAAATTAAAAAATGTAACAGTGAAAAGAAGCAGAGAGGTTTGATTGATGGAAGAAGAAATCCGCGGAAGAGAACAGGTACAGTGAAAATTGAAAAACTGAACACTTAAAAGACATATGGAAGTTGGATTATTTAACGCGAAAACTGGAAAAGACAGCGGGATATGATAAAATTTGTCTAATGAATGCTGGAAAAAAGTAAAGAATTTTTACTAATTGAATGTAAAAACTGGGGAAGAATGAAAATTGAATACTGAAAGCTTAAAGAATTAGACGTGAAAACTGGACATGAAGGCAAGAAATACTGAAGACTAAATACTGAACAGTAAGAAAAAATGAGACGGTTAACTTATTTTACGTTAATATTGGTTAAGACAGCAGGGAAGCAGAATACAAATATTTTAACATCCATATGATAAAGGATATCAAAAATAGAAATTCTGATCTATGACGTATCTATACAGATTGCAAATCAATTAGCAAAGTACATTTAACTGTGTTTGGTCAACCAAGTTCACAAACTTGTTGACAAATCTGGACTTTCTTAGGTACCATAGTAAAACAGTTCAAAATAGGGATGATACCTTTTTATTGACAGTGAATAGATATAAAATTATTTAACTGGATATTTCGAACACATATACAGTGTTCAAATCACCAGTTTTACTGCTGATGATGAACACTATATATGTGTTCGAAATATCCAGTTAAATAATTTTATATCTATTCACTGTCAATAAAAAGGTATCATCCCTATTTTGAACTGTTTTACTTTCGCATGGAAAGGCAGTGTGGTCTTCGAAGTTACCTTAGGTACCATATAGGACATTTCTGACAGTTGCCTTCTTCGACCCTTTTTCATGTTCATTGACCTTTACCATTAAGTTTTAAAAAAGAATATGAAACAACTGTTTCATTTTTTCCTTTCCAACAGAATTCTGAATCTTGTATCTGTCCCTAATTGAAGAGATAGAGCATGGTAATCCACAAGACATCTGCACAACGTCATTATGAATGTAGAGCAAAAGGACTAGGGGCACTTATAATATTTATGGTTTTTCTGATGGAGGATGTATCATGTTCAATTGAGAATCAGCAATATCTTATCGATCTTGCAATCAATATTTAGCGGGTGGGGGGGGGAGAAGCCTTTTCTGTCTATTTTGATATCAACCTCTCCTATTGAGATATTAGCATTCGATTAACAAAAACGCCTATATTCATTATATTCTTAATTTTTGGTGTAGTTTAATTGGGCAAATTTACAAAACTAACGAAGGACAGGTTTTAAAGTTTGCGTACTACTATTATTAACAACTCAGCGCTGCTCCAAGCCACCTGAGGCCTACACAGCTACGCAAGCTCCTCCTCCCTCCCTATCTATTCAAAGTTACTCTCTTTACATCCTCCCAGGAGGTTCCCATCTCCCTTAAGTCTTTCTTTACGACATCCTCCCACCCCAACCACGGACGACCTGCTTTCCGTTTAGCTCTAGAGAAAGTGAGATTGAACCAAACTTTTCGTACTGTCTACAGTCTGAAATACGGTCAATCAGTCACGTATCCAGAACAATCCGTTGGGAATTTCTCTGGAAAACATATAGCCAATCTTCATCCACTTTTCGGAGCGCCCATAGATCTGAACCATATCTGACGCCTGTCATCACTGTACCTTCCAATATTCTAATCTTGGTTTGCAGACTTATCTCCCCAAACTTTTTTCAACTGTGAAAAAACTCCGCAAACGCACAAATGTAAGAGCATAAAGGTTTACACTTATACATACGTAAAAATGCTAATTATAAACGTTATACGCATAAATTTTTTCTATATGGTTTAAGAAGCTTGGACATAAAATACCATTAATAAAATATAAAATAAACTTACTTCCAGCTGCTACCATGCTAACGACAATTGAGGTCGATGTTGATGACGACTGCACTAAAACCGTTGTGAGGATTCCCAACATGACACCCACGACTGGATTTCCAAGAAGAGACTCGGATGAGAAAATGGAACCTTAAAAATATATTAATTTTGACAACCGGGCTTAAATTATTCAATCTCTTTTTTTATTGAAATTCATTTAAATGTAGCAATCCCTTTCACAAAGCAACAAAATAGGTTATTATGTTTACCATTTTGCCTACCAGTGGCACATGGTTGACACAATGTTGAGCCCCTTGACTGCTGTGTGGTTACTGAGATGGGTTTTTGGCTATTTTCCCTAGGGTCAAAAAATCAAGTATGGAATTACCCTCATTCAAGGACATATCTAGTAGCATCAATAAAGAATACAGTTCTTTTCCTTTGGATTCTCCTATGTAAAAAAAAAAATTCTATTATACTATTTATCATATGTTTCCATTCACTAGATTACAAAGTTTTTCTTGCTGAAATTCACTTTCTAATATGAGGGTAGACTTCGGATTTAAAAAACAAATATTCTAGGAAGTCTTTTACTTACCTAATATCTGACTTGTCACTAAAAGAAAAAAAAGCCAGAAAAAACGTCTCCAAAATTATAAACGAATAATCGAATAATATATACTATATCTCGAGAAACGTAGAAATTTTGACAAGGAATATATTAAACTTTTCATGAGAAATCAACATATCTGATTCTTTTAACCCTTCCAGAGATTTATCTAAAAAAAATTAAAATCAAATCTATTTCAAGATTTACTTTTGCAAAAGATAAAAGCATAGGATGGCGCCCAAAGTTGCGTACGTCATAGTCATGATGGTAGGTTTCTAAGCATGAATGCACAAAAAGTATGCGTGTATTTTGACACATGCTCCGCGAGACGACGCTTACGGCCCACACGCTCCTGAAATTTCCAGGTTTTAAGATTGTTTACTAATTGCATTATATATTCTATACATATTGCTTATTTTTTTTGGCTTTTTAAGTTGAACTCCTTCAAAATATCCCCCCCCACCAAAAAAAAGTATCGTAAATGTCTGGCTCGGGATCACGAGGTGATATACACCCATGACAGGAAATGGGTACCTCCTCAGATAAAGGGCAAAGACCTAACGGAATTTTTTTTATCTGCCGCTATAATTGCTGTTTAAACCCTGAAGGAAATACTTACAAAACTTTAAAATTCATAATGCTGAATAAAACGAATCGACGCAATACACAGGTATAGTACCTATTTGTACCTAAGCCAAAATGTTAGCAAACCTATAAAACCGGATAATGGAATTTTGATTTTGTTCTATAATAGATATACAATGAAACTGAATTTCATCATTACATCACATCCTGTTTTCCTGGAAAACAAAACTTTAAAATATGTACTAAACTTTATCAAGCACGTATTTTGGAAATATAATAACCAAAGCTAAGATATTCTCTTGTCAAAATGGCAACACTTTTGAAATCAAATATTTTATGCCAAAGGTTTGTTCTTAAAATAATGGAAAATCCCAAGATAAAATTGGCCAACAGGGGCCCAGAAAAATTAAATTCATAAAAATTAAGAGGGGGGCTTTGATTCAACTTTTCCAAATGAAGATGCAAAAAAAGTTATTTTTCAAAATAAATCTACTTAAGTGTGAAAAACTATTATATTTTTACCTTTGGAAAGTGAAATATTATTTCCTATAAATTCATAACTGTAATGTTACTATAATACCATCGCGACAGCAATGCATCTACTCAGACATGTACGTTGTAATTTCATAGGGGAAGGGGGCATAATTTTGGAAAAGACCAAAATTAATATTTTTCACAGTAAAAATTTCAAGGTAAATCTTATGAAGCGTAGTATTATAACTTTCTCATGATCAACAATAACAACAATAAACCTAAATATTATGCCTTACAAATAAAAAACAGTCCTTTATACTAATTTTTTTTTATTGTTTTAAAAAGTAGAACTGTGACAGAGTCAAGTTTTAGCATAAAGAGCGGGGCGTTGAGGAGGGAAAGGACCCTTTCATATACGGAATGATTTCAAGGTCGCTCACTACTTTCAGTTAAAAAAAACTTTTCTTTTATTTAATGTCTGAATGTTGTTGAAGTAATGCAGCTTTTGATTTTGGCTCACCGTACATGAATAATCAAAAACGAAATTATACGCATTTTTTTATTTTTTTTGCTAAATGTCTTTTCCTAAGTTTTTCTCAGACGGTTTTGAGAAAAATGGGGCGGGGAGGGGGCCTTATTCTTTTCTGTTATTGGAAAAAAATTATTCCGTTATTCCATTATTTTTGGTTACTTAAAAAAGCCATTAAAACTTTTCATTTTATTTACAAACGATCTTATTAGTAATAAAAATACGTAACTTACAAATTAACTTACGTAACGAACTTTTATGTTCGTATATTTTTATTGCGTATATGATGGGATTCGCCCCCTCGTCAATAACTCGCTTTTCACACTAAGTTCGAATTTTGTTCCAATTCTTTAAGGATGACCCCTGAATCACAAAAGTCGTTTAATTAGAATAAATAGCTCTTTTGAAATTACTAAAAATACTTTAGCGTAAACAGCGAGGAACTGAGGAGGGGACGAACCCCCTCTTGTACGTAATAATTTCTGTTCGTTTTAAGTTTTATTGTTGCTTCTTACTTTCATTTGGAAAATAAACAGTTTTTCTTATTTAATTTATCATTGTTTTTTAATCATGCTGGAAAATCCAGCGCCCCCTTCGTGGATATTATCTTCCCCCATGACAAATTCCTCCATGGAAAGATCCTCTCACGTAGCCCCCCCACCACCACCAGAAAAATCCCCCCTGAAAACGTCAATATACTTCCTAATAACCGATACTATATGTAAACAATGGGCAAGTTCGTAACTTGCAGCCCTTACCCCGGGGACTGTGGGGGATTAAGTCGTCCTCAAAGACATAGTTATTCATGAACAGAATGGATCAGGAACAGAATGGCTAAAACCTCAAAATTTTGATCCGGTGACTTTGGGGGAAAATGAGCGTGGGACGGGGCCTAGTTGCCCTTCATTTTTTGGTCACATAAAAATGGCACTAGAACTTTTAATTTCCATTAGAATGAGCCCTTTTGCGACATTATAGGACCACTGGGCTCTACGGTAGGATTCTCTGATACGCTGAATCTTATGGTGTGATTTTCATTAAGATCCTATGACTTTTAGGGGGTGTTTCTCCCTGTTTTGAAAACAAAGCAAATTTTACCAGGTTCGTAACTTTAGATGGGTAAGACTAAACTTGATGAAATATAATGAAAATCAGCATAAAAATCCGATTCTTTTGATGTATACATTGGTATCAAAATTCCATTTTTTAGAGTTTCGGTTACTATTGAGCCGGGTCGCGCCTTACTACAGTTCGTTACCACGAACTGTTTGATAACTGGTTTGTTACAGTCTAAACTTACCTGCCGATTTTCCACCAAGAAGTTTGAAAGCAGCTTGTAGCAAATCTAAAGAGACGACGAATAAGTAAAGGCAAGCCAGAGCGCTGAGAAATTTCAGTAAGTTAATGGTGACACGTATAAATTTGCCTTTGCAGTCAAGTTCTGAAAATGAAAAAAATGTAAAATTATTTTTTTGGGGGGGGGGGATAATCAAATAATTCAATAGCTTATTATGGCTTCTTAGGGTAGGATTTTAATAGTAAAGTTTAAATTATTCTGTTGTAAGGTTTGTGGTGCCGATTAGGATGAGTGATTTGTATTAGTTCTTTCATGGTTTATATAGTCCTGTATTATTTTTAGTGTATTTTTGCCACCCCCTCAGATGAGTTTTTACTTTCCAGGGTGGCTATTAATTCTGACGTATTTTGGTTTAATAAAAATGTCTTTTTTTTCTCTCTTTAGAAGGGTCATTAGTTTAGTTAGAACAGAAAATCAATTATAGCAAGTACTTGATTAGAATTGCATTTGCTAAATGTATACAGTCGAACACAAAGTCTTTCAACTCTTAAATCTCACAAATTTTTAAAAGCCAGTCATAGCTGTCCAAGCCAAAGCCAGTCCTCCAACATTGAACTTCCTGGCTGAAGGGCCATGCAACAGAGAACAGCACCCCCTATAGGGACTGTAAAGTCCAATGCTGTATTTTTTAACCGTTTTACCAGTCAGTTTTTTTATTAGTTTTTAGTTTTTTTTTCTTTTTAGTTTTTTTGTCCCGGTCGTCATTTATATCCCCCTGTTTCCCCCGGTGTCCCCGTTGTAGTTGTGTCCCTGTGTCCCGGTCGTCATTTATATTCCCTGTGTCCCGGTATTGGTTTTTACCTTTATGTTAGCTTATTTTTCAGTTTTTTCCTTTTTTTTTAGTTTTTTTTTATTTTTTATTTTTTTTAGTTTTTTACCTTTTTTTAGTTTTTTTAGTTTTTTTAGTTTTTTTAGTTTTTTAGCTTTTTTACTTTTTTTATTAGTTTTTAGTTTTTTTGTAGTTTTTGCGTTTTTTTAGTTTTTTCAGTTTTTTTTTTTAGTTTTTTATTGGTTTTTACCTTTATTTTAGCTTATTTTTCAGTTTTTTCCTTTTTTTAGTTTTTTTTAGTTTTTAGTTTTTTTAGTTTTTTACCTTTTTTTAGTTTTTTTAGTTTTTTAGCCTTTTTATTTTTTTTATTAGTTTTTAGTTTTTTTTGTAGTTTTTGCCTTTTTTTTAGTTTTTTTAGTTTTTTAGCTTTTTTATTAGTTTTTAGTTTTTTTTTGTAGTTTTTGCCTTTTTTTAGTTTTTTAGTTTTTTAGCTTTTTTATTTTTTTTATTAGTTTTTAGTTTTTTTTGTAGTTTTTGCCTTTTTTTAGTTTTTTCAGTTTTGACGTCACCTGATCCAGTTTTTTCAGGTGACGTCACCTGATCCACGATCCACAGATCCACAGACAACTTATTTTTATATATATAGATAGTTTTTTTTTTTTTACTTATGTCCTGGTCGTCATTTATACTCCCTGTGTCCCGGTGCTTTGTTGATTGCTAATCGAACATTCCTTTTGTCCTGGTCGCTTTCTCTTTGAGTTTTGTCATTTATTTTTTTCTTTTTTAGTTCTTTTAGTTTTTACCTTTTTTAGTTTTTTTTAGTTTTTTAGATGAAAATTTTTTTTAGTTTTTTCCTTTTTTTCTTTTTAGTTTTTTATTGGTTTTTACCTTTATTTTAGCTTATTTTTCAGTTTTTTCCTTTTTTTTAGTTTTTTTTTATTTTTTATTTTTTTTTAGTTTTTTACCTTTTTTAGTTTTTTTAGTTTTTTTATTTTTTTAGCTTTTTTACTTTTTTTTATTAGTTTTTAGTTTTTTTTTTTAGTTTTTGCCTTTTTTTAGTTTTTTCAGTTTTTTTTTTAGTTTTTTATTGGTTTTTACCTTTATTTTAGCTTATTT
Organism: Artemia franciscana; assembly: GCF_032884065.1. Taxonomy (NCBI): domain Eukaryota; kingdom Metazoa; phylum Arthropoda; class Branchiopoda; order Anostraca; family Artemiidae; genus Artemia; species Artemia franciscana. The sequence continues at coordinate 22,318 of NW_027063608.1, forward strand.
TTCAGTTTTTTCCTTTTTTTTTAGTTTTTTTTAGTTTTTAGTTTTTTTAGTTTTTTACCTTTTTTAGTTTTTTTAGTTTTTTAGCTTTTTTATTTTTTTATTAGTTTTTAGTTTTTTTTGTAGTTTTTGCCTTTTTTTAGTTTTTTTAGTTTTTTAGCTTTTTTATTAGTTTTTAGTTTTTTTGTAGTTTTTGCCTTTTTTTAGTTTTTCTAGTTTTTTAGCTTTTTTATTTTTTTTATTAGTTTTTAGTTTTTTTTGTAGTTTTTGCCTTTTTTTAGTTTTTTCAGTTTTGACGTCACCTGATCCAGTTTTTTCAGGTGACGTCACCTGATCCATCCATCCACAGACAGACAACTTATTTTTATATATATAGATATATATATATATATACTAGCTGTTGGGGTGGCGCTTCGCGCCACCCCAACACCTAGTTGGTGGGGGCGCTTCGCGCCCCCCCCAAGCCCCCCCGCGCGCGTAAGTCGTTACGCGCCATAATAGTTACGCGCCATTGTAGTTGTGTCCCTATGTCCCACCTGTGAATATAGATATATATATATATATATGGTTTTAACTACGTAAAACTTGCGAATATACAACATTCTTTGCTGTCCCATTGTCTTTGCATATAAATAGATTGTCAGGTTATCCCCCTGTTTCCCCCGGTGTCCCCGTTGTAGTTGTGTCCCTGTGTCCCGGTCGTCATTTATATTCCCTGTGTCCCGGGTCCCGGTCATCATTTGTATCCCGGTGTCCCGGTCTGTATATACATTCGTTTTTTAGTTTTGTTTTTCTCCTTTATTTTTTTCCTTTTTTTTTTCTTTTTTAGCTTATTTAGATTTTTAGATTTTTTAGTTTTTTTTATTAGTTTTTAGTTTTTATTTCTTTTTAGTTTTTTTGTCCCGGTCGTCATTTATATCCCCCTGTTTCCCCCGGTGTCCCCGTTGTAGTTGTGTCCCTGTGTCCCGGTCGTTATTTATATTCCCTGTGTCCCGGTCGTCATTTGTATCCCGGTGTACCGGTCTGTATATACATTCGTTTTTTAGTTTTGTTTTTCTCCTTTATTTTTTTCCTTTTTTTTTCTTTTTTAGTTTATTTAGATTTTTAGATTTTTTAGTTTTTTTATTAGTTTTTAGTTTTTTTTTCTTTTTAGTTTTTTTGTAGTTTTTACCTTCTTTTTAGTTTTGTTAATTTTTTTTTTTACTTGTGTCCTGGTCGTCATTTATACTCCCTGTGTCCCGGTGCTTTGTTGATTGCTAATCGAACATTCCTTTTGTCCTGGTCGCTTTCTCTTTGAGTGTCGTCATTTATTTTTTTCTTTTTTAGTTCTTTTAGTTTTTACCTTTTTTAGTTTTTTTTTAGTTTTTAGTTTTTTTAGTTTTTTACCTTTTTTTAGTTTTTTTAGTTTTTTAGCTTTTTTATTTTTTTTTATTAGTTTTTAGTTTTTTTGTAGTTTTTGCCTTTTTTTTTAGTTTTTTGTCCTGGTCGCTTTCTCTTTGAGTGTCGTCATTTATTAGTTTTTTCCTTTTTTTTTTTAGTTTTTTATTGGTTTTTACCTTTATTTTAGCTTATTTTTCAGTTTTTTCCTTTTTTTTAGTTTTTTTTTATTTTTTATTTTTTTTAGTTTTTTACCTTTTTTTAGTTTTTTTAGTTTTTTTAGTTTTTTAGCTTTTTTACTTTTTTTATTAGTTTTTAGTTTTTTTTTGTAGTTTTTGCCTTTTTTTAGTTTTTTCAGTTTTTTTTTTAGTTTTTTATTGGTTTTTACCTTTATAGTTTTTTTAGTTTTTTAGCTTTTTTATTTTTTTTATTAGTTTTTAGTTTTTTTTGTAGTTTTTGCCTTTTTTTAGTTTTTTCAGTTTTGACGTCACCTAATCCAGTTTTTTCAGGTGACGTCACCTGACACATCCATCCACACATCCATCCATCCATCCATCCACAGACAACTTATTTTTATATATATAGATATATATATATATATATATATATATATATATATATATATATACATATATATATATATATATATATATATATATATATATATATATATATATATATATATATACTAGCTGTTGGGGTGGCGCTTCGCGCCACCCCAACACCTAGTTGGTGGGGGCGCTTCGCGCCCCCCCCAAGCCCCCCCGCGCGCGTAAGTCGTTACGCGCCATAATAGTTACGCGCCATTGTAGTTGTGTCCCTATGTCCCACCTGTGAATATAGATATATATATATATATATGGTTTTAACTACGTAAAACTTGCGAATATACAACATTCTTTGCTGTCCCATTGTCTTTGCATATAAATAGATTGTCAGGTTATCCCCCTGTTTCCCCCGGTGTCCCCGTTGTAGTTGTGTCCCTGTGTCCCGGTCGTCATTTATATTCCCTGTGTCCCGCGTCCCGGTCATCATTTGCATTTGTATCCCGGTGTACCGGTCTGTATATACATTCGTTTTTTAGTTTTGTTTTTCTCCTTTATTTTTTTCCTTTTTTTTTCTTTTTTAGTTTATTTAGATTTTTAGATTTTTTGGTTTTTTTATTAGTTTTTAGTTTTTTTTTCTTTTTAGTTTTTTTGTAGTTTTTACCTTCTTTTTAGTTTTGTTAATTTTTTTTTTTACTTGTGTCCTGGTCGTCATTTATACTCCCTGTGTCCCGGTGCTTTGTTGATTGCTAATCGAACATTCCTTTTGTCCTGGTCGCTTTCTCTTTGAGTGTCGTCATTTATTTTTTTCTTTTTTAGTTCTTTTAGTTTTTACCTTTTTTAGTTTTTTTTTAGTTTTTAGTTTTTTTAGTTTTTTACCTTTTTTTAGTTTTTTTAGTTTTTTAGCTTTTTTATTTTTTTTATTAGTTTTTAGTTTTTTTGTAGTTTTTGCCTTTTTTTTTAGTTTTTTGTCCTGGTCGCTTTCTCTTTGAGTGTCGTCATTTATTAGTTTTTTCCTTTTTTTTTTTAGTTTTTTATTGGTTTTTACCTTTATTTTAGCTTATTTTTCAGTTTTTTCCTTTTTTTTAGTTTTTTTTTATTTTTTATTTTTTTTAGTTTTTTACCTTTTTTTAGTTTTTTTAGTTTTTTTAGTTTTTTAGCTTTTTTACTTTTTTTATTAGTTTTTAGTTTTTTTTTGTAGTTTTTGCCTTTTTTTAGTTTTTTCAGTTTTTTTTTAGTTTTTTATTGGTTTTTACCTTTATAGTTTTTTTAGTTTTTTAGCTTTTTTATTTTTTTTATTAGTTTTTAGTTTTTTTTTGTAGTTTTTGCCTTTTTTTAGTTTTTTCAGTTTTGACGTCACCTAATCCAGTTTTTTCAGGTGACGTCACCTGACACATCCATCCACACATCCATCCACACATCCACAGACAGACAACTTATTTTTATACTAGCTGTTGGGGTGGCGCTTCGCGCCACCCCAACACCTAGTTGGTGGGGGCGCTTCGCGCCCCCCCCAAGCCCCCCCGCGCGCGTAAGTCGTTACGCGCCATAATAGTTACGCGCCATTGTAGTTGTGTCCCTATGTCCCACCTGTGAATATAGATAGATATATATATATGGTTTTAACTACGTAAAACTTGCGAATATACAACATTCTTTGCTGTCCCATTGTCTTTGCATATAAATAGATTGTCAGGTTTACCGACTCTTGAACATGCAACATATAATGGTCCATGGGAAAACAATCTGTATTCAGATCTATACCTCATGATTCTAATGATTGCCCTTGAGCTTTGTTGATGGTGATTGCTAATCGACCATTCCCTGTCCCGGTGTCCCGGTCGTCATTTACATCCCCCTGTTTCCCCCGGTGTCCCCGTTGTAGTTGTGTCCCTGTGTCCCGGTCGTCATTTATATTCCCTGTGTCCCGGGTCCCGGTCGTCATTTGTATCCCGGTGTCCCGGTCTGTATATACATTCGTTTTTTAGTTTTGTTTTTCTCCTTTATTTTTTTCCTTTTTTTTTCTTTTTTAGCTTATTTAGATTTTTAGATTTTTTAGTTTTTTTATTAGTTTTTAGTTTTTTTTTCTTTTTAGTTTTTTTGTCCCGGTCGTCATTTATATCCCCCTGTTTCCCCCGGGTCGTCATTTATACTCCCTGTGTCCCGGTGCTTTGTTGATTGCTAATCGAACATTCCTTTTGTCCTGGTCGCTTTCTCTTTGAGTGTCGTCATTTATTTTTTTCTTTTTTAGTTCTTTTAGTTTTTACCTTTTTTAGTTTTTTTTAGTTTTTAGTTTTTTTAGTTTTTTACCTTTTTTTAGTTTTTTTAGTTTTTTTTAGTTTTTTAGCTTTTTTATTTTTTTTATTAGTTTTTAGTTTTTTTGTAGTTTTTGCCTTTTTTTTAGTTTTTTTAGTTTTTTAGCTTTTTTATTAGTTTTTAGTTTTTTTTGTAGTTTTTGCCTTTTTTTAGTTTTTTTAGTTTTTTAGCTTTTTTATTTTTTTTATTAGTTTTTAGTTTTTTTTGTAGTTTTTGCCTTTTTTTTCTCTTTGAGTGTCGTCATTTATTAGTTTTTTTCCTTTTTTTTTTTAGTTTTTTATTGGTTTTTACCTTTATTTTAGCTTATTTTTCAGTTTTTTTCCTTTTTTTTAGTTTTTTTTATTTTTTATTTTTTTTAGTTTTTTACCTTTTTTAGTTTTTTTAGTTTTTTAGCTTTTTTACTTTTTTTATTAGTTTTTAGGTTTTTTTGTAGTTTTTGCCTTTTTTTAGTTTTTTCAGTTTTTTTTTTAGTTTTTTATTGGTTTTTACCTTTATAGTTTTTTTAGTTTTTTAGCTTTTTTATTTTTTTTATTAGTTTTTAGTTTTTTTGTAGTTTTTGCTTTTTTTTAGTTTTTTCAGTTTTGACGTCACCTGATCCAGTTTTTTCAGGTGACGTCACCTGACACATCCATCCATCCATCCATCCACAGACAACTTATTTTTATATATATAGATATATGTTTATATATATATATATATATATATATATGTATATATATATATATATATAAATCTATATATATAAAAATAAGTTGTGGATGGATGTGTGGATGGATGTGTCAGGTGACGTCACCTGAAAAAACTGGATCAGGTGACGTCAAAACTGAAAAAACTAAAAAAGGCAAAAACTACAAAAAAAACTAAAAACTAATAAAAAAAATAAAAAAGCTAAAAAACTAAAAAAACTAAAAAAAGGCAAAAACTACAAAAAAAAACTAAAAAAAAACTGAAAAAACTAAAAAAAGGCAAAAACTACAAAAAAAAACTAAAAACTAATAAAAAAAGTAAAAAAGCTAAAAAACTAAAAAAACTAAAAAAACTAAAAAAAGGTAAAAAACTAAAAAAAATAAAAAATAAAAAAAAACTAAAAAAAAGGAAAAAACTGAAAAATAAGCTAAAATAAAGGTAAAAACCAATAAAAAACTAAAAAAAAAAGGAAAAAACTAATAAATGACGACACTCAAAGAGAAAAAAAGGCAAAAACTAATAAATGACGACACTCAAAGAGAAAAAAAGGCAAAAACTACAAAAAAAACTAAAAACTAATAAAAAAAATAAAAAAGCTAAAAAACTAAAAAAAACTAAAAAAAGGCAAAAACTACAAAAAAAACTAAAAACTAATAAAAAAGCTAAAAAACTAAAAAAACTAAAAAAAAGGCAAAAACTACAAAAAAACTAAAAACTAATAAAAAAAATAAAAAAGCTAAAAAACTAAAAAAACTAAAAAAACTAAAAAAAGGTAAAAAACTAAAAAAACTAAAAACTAAAAAAAACTAAAAAAGGTAAAAACTAAAAGAACTAAAAAAGAAAAAAATAAATGACGACACTCAAAGAGAAAGCGACCAGGACAAAAGGAATGTTCGATTAGCAATCAACAAAGCACCGGGACACAGGGAGTATAAAAAAAAGAAAAAAAAAGGAAAAAAATAAAGGAGAAAAACAAAACTAAAAAACGAATGTATATACAGACCGGTACACCGGGATACAAATGACGACCGGGACACAGGGAATATAAATGACGACCGGGACACAGGGACACAACTACAACGGGGACACCGGGGGAAACAGGGGGATATAAATGACGACCGGGACAAAAAAACTAAAAAGAAAAAAAAACTAAAAACTAATAAAAAAACTAAAAAATCTAAAAATCTAAATAAGCTAAAAAAGAAAAAAAAAGGAAAAAAATAAAGGAGAAAAACAAAACTAAAAAACGAATGTATATACAGACCGGGACACCGGGATACAAATGACGACCGGGACCCGGGACACAGGGAATATAAATGACGACCGGGACACAGGGACACAACTACAACGGGGACACCGGGGGAAACAGGGGGATGTAAATGACGACTGGGACACCGGGACAGGGAATGGTCGATTAGCAATCACCATCAACAAAGCTCAAGGGCAATCATTAGAATCATGAGGTATAGATCTGAATACAGATTGTTTTCCCATGGACCATTATATGTTGCATGTTCAAGAGTCGGTAAACCTGACAATCTATTTATATGCAAAGACAATGGGACAGCAAAGAATGTTGTATATTCGCAAGTTTTACGTAGTTAAAACCATATATATATATCTATCTATATTCACAGGTGGGACATAGGGACACAACTACAATGGCGCGTAACTATTATGGCGCGTAACGACTTACGCGCGCGGGGGGGCTTGGGGGGGGCGCGAAGCGCCCCCACCAACTAGGTGTTGGGGTGGCGCGAAGCGCCACCCCAACAGCTAGTATATAAATAAGTTGTCTGTGTGTGTGTGTGTGTGTCTGTCGAGTGACGTCATGTTTTCGACTGACGAAATTACAGACCGGGACATCGGGACACAAATGATGACCGGGACACTGGCACATCTATATATATAAAAATAAGTTATCTGTGGATGTGTCTGTCAGGTGACGTCATGTTTGTTTGTTGAATGACGTCATGCAGTTAGTTGGCGTCATTTTTGTTATGACGGTGAGGTCATTAAAGATATATAAGACATGCGTTCACGTAGAAATCTATTAATGTTTAACTTTAAAATGACTGATGAACTTACAATGGAAGATGCTCAAAGAGTCTATGCCAAAAAACTTGCTGCTGATAGAGAAAGTCAGAAAAGAAAGCGTGCCGAGGAATCAAAAGAACAGCAAGGAAACAGGCTTGAGGCTGATAGAGAAAGAAAGAACAGAAAGTGTGCCGAGGAACTACCAGAGCAACGCGAAAGCAGACTTGCTGCTAAAAGAGAAAGTGAAAAAAGAAGGCGTGCCGAGGAACTATCAGAGCAACATGAAACCAGACTTGCTGCTAAAAGAGAAAGTGAAAAAAGAAGGCGTGCCGAGGAATCACAAGAACAGCAAGAAATCAGGCTTGCTGCTGATAGAGAAAGTAAGAAAAGAAAGCGTGCCGAGGAATCAGAGCAACCAGAAAGTTATCGCCTGGCATTCAGGTACAGCCCAGTCGATGATTATAGCTTGAGTAGATGTGTTCAAATTGGGACTATGTCTAAAATTTGTCCCTATTGCAAGGCCTTGAAATTCAATGGTGAAACAATGGGAATGTGTTGCGCCTCAGGAAAAGTTAAACTTCCTCTATTGGCTGCACCACCAGAGCCATTGAACACTTTCCTTACTGGAACTACGTTAGAATCTAAGCGTTTTTTGAAACAAATCAGAAAATATAACTCATGTTTCCAAATGACGTCGTTTGGAGCCCAAATCGAAAATCCAGATCAATTTATGTCTACTTTCAAAGTAAAAGGGCAAATTTATCATAGAGCAGGGTCCCTTCTACCATTCTCAGGCGATAATCATAAATTTTTACAATTGTACTTCATCAGTGATAGAAATTCTGAATTGAATGCACGTTGCGAAATTTCTCCCAGCGTTGAAAGGACAATCGTTACCCAATTGCAACATCTTTTCTACGAAAATAATAATTTAGTGCGTCTGTTCAAAACAGCCATCGATTTGATGCCTACTAATACGCATAAAATTGTTATTTCCGCCGACAAAACTCCTCCTGGCCAACATGTGCGTAGATACAATGCTCCAACTATCGACGAAGTGGCAATCGTTATGGTCGGTGATCAGTTTTTACCTCGAGATATTATTCTTCATAAGCGAAACGCTCAGTTGTTAAGAATTGCTGAAACTCATCGATGCTACGATGCCCTACAATATCCTATCATTTTTTGGGATGGAGCCGACGGCTATCACTTTAATATTAAATTGATGAATCCAGCCACTAACAAAGAAATGAATAAGAAATGCAGTGCAATGCATTATTATTCCTATAGACTAATGGTTCGGCAGGATGAAGAAAATTATATTTTAAAATGCCGTGAATTGTTTCACCAATTCGTCGTTGATATGTATGCTAAAATTGAATCAGAACGTTTGCTATATATCTGCCTGAATCAGACCAAGCTCCGCTCTGAACAATACATTCATTTGCGAGATGCAGTTATAAATGACGGTAATACCACAAACGTTGGAAGATTAACAATTTTACCTTCGTCATATGCTGGCAGTCCCCGTCATATGCATGAATATGCTCAAGATGCTATTGCGTATGTTCGTCTCTATGGTCGTCCAGATTTATTTATTACATTTACATGTAATCGATCATGGGACGAGATACTGCAGCTTTTACTTCAAGGACAATCGGTGGTTCATAGACAATTACATTACGGCCCGTGTCTTCCGGCAAAAGTTGAAATCACTGATAAACTATATAGTAAAACTTGAAGTTTTTGGGTCAGTGCGATGCTGGATGTACTCAGTGGAATGGCAAAAACGAGGTTTGCCACACGCACATATACTAATCTGGCTACATAAAAAAATTACTTCGAACGAAATTGATGATGCGATTTCCGCTGAAATACCTGATGAAAATGTCGGTAAGGGGTTACATGATATTATTGTAAAAAATATGATACATGGACCTTGGGGTGCACTGAACGAAAATTCACCATGCATGGCCAAAGGAAGGTGCACAAAGCAATATCCTCGACTTTTAGTATCCAACAAAATTACTGGCAATGATGGTTACCCATAATATAGAAGAAGATCTACTGAAGATGGCGGTAAAACAGCAATAATAAAGAATCGTAACGGTACCACCATCGAAGTAGATAACCAGTGAGTTGTTCCATATTCCCCATTATTATAAAAAACATTTAATGCACACATAAACGTTGAATACTGTAACTCCGTAAAGGCAATCAAATACATATGTAAATACGTCAACAAAGGCAGTGACATGGCAGTTTTTGGCTTGCAGCCCGAAATCAAAGATATCGACGAAATCGTACAATATCAGGCTGGAAGATACATAAGCAGTAATGAAACTGTTTGGCGAATTCTTGGTCAACGTGTTTATTTCTCGGAAACCGACGTGCAACAAAGAGCCCTGAATCCACCGGATACAAAGTTAAACGGTTTCTTTTCGCTTTGCAAAAATGATTCTTTTGCAAAAAAAACTGCTGTATACTGAAGTGCCTTCGTATTACACGTGGAATACTAAAAATAAAGTATTTGAACGTCGATAACAGGGTAAGTCAGTCGATGGCCAACCTACCATCTTCAAAGATACCACGATAGGAAGACTCTACACCGTTCATCCCAATCAACATGAATACTTCTTTCTACACCTGCTTTTGGTAAATGTACCCGGTCCAACATCCTTTGAGTATTTGAGAACTGTAAACGGTACTATACATGACACTTACCGTAGTGCATGCCAAGCTCTGAATTTATTGGAGAATGACCAACACTGGGATAACTGCTTTGTTTGTTTGTAAAAAGAGCGTTTGCATATGACGTCATTATTAGTACATACGGCTTTGTATATGCACAGACAATGGGAAAGCCAAGAATGATGTATATTCGCAATTTTTATGTAGTTTGAAACACATATATAAATCTATCTATATTCACAGGTGGGACACAGGGACACAACTACAATGGTGCGTAACGACTTACGCGCGTGGGGGGGCTTTGGGGGCACGAAGCGCCCAACCAACTAGGTCAACTAGGTCAACCAACTAGGCGACCGGGACACAAGGATTGTTCGATTAGCAATCACCATCAACAAAGCACCGGGACACAAATGACGACCGGGACACAGGGAGTATAAATGA
>NW_027063609.1:0-32716 GCF_032884065.1 Artemia franciscana
GATTGCAAATGGTAAAGAATGTGATTAAAGGCGCGTTTTTCCTATGTCAAAAGTTTTAGTTTTCGAGGGTAATAGCTACGTATGTTGAAAAAATTAACATATTAGACTATTTTATGATTGCAAATGGTAAAGAATGTGATTAAAGGCTCTTTTCCTATTTCAAAAGTTTTAGTTTTCGAGGGTAATAGCTACGTATGTTGAAAAAATGAAGATATTAGACTATTTTATGATTGCAAATGGTAAAGAATGTGATTAAAGGCTCTTTTCCTATGTCAAAAGTTTTAGTTTTCGAGGTTAATAGCTACGTATGTTGAAAAAATTAAGATATTAGACTATTTTATGATTGCAAATGGTGAAGAATGTGATTAAAGCCTCTTTTCCTATTTCAAAAGTTTTAGTTTTCGAGGGTAATAGCTACGTATGTTGAAAAAATGAAGATATTAGATTATTTTATGATTGCACATGGTAAAGAATGTGATTAAAGGCTCTTTTCCTATGTCAAAAGTTTTAGTTTTCGAGGGTAATAGCTAAGTATGTTGAAAAAATGAAGATATTAGACTATTTTATGATTGCACATGGTAAAGAATGTGATTAAAGGCTCTTTTCCTATTTCAAAAGTTTTAGTTTTCGAGGGTAAGAGCTTTACTATTTTATGATTGCAAATGGTAAAGAATGTGATTAAAGACTCTTTTCCTATGTCAAAAGTTTTAGTTTTAGAGGGTAATAGCTACGTATGTTGAAAAATGAAGATATTAGACTATTTTATGATTGCAAATGGTAGAGAATGTGATTAAAGGCTCTTTTCCTATTTGAAAAGTTCTAGTTTTCGAGGGTAATAGCTACGTATGTTGAAAAAAATGAAGATATTAGACTATTTTATGATTGCAAATGGTAAAGAATGTGATTAAAGGCTCTTTTCCTATTTCAAAAGTTTTAGTTTTCGAGGGTAATAGCTACGTATGTTGAAAAAATGAAGATATTAGACTATTTTATGATTGCAAATGGTAAAGAATGTGATTAAAGGCTCTTTTCCTATTTCAAAAGTTTTAGTTTTCGAGGGTAATAGCTACGTATGTTGAAAAAATGAAGATATTAGACTATTTTTTGATTGCAAATGGTAAAGAATGTGATTAAAGGCTCTTTTCCTATTTCAAAAGTTTTAGTTTTCGAGGATAATAGCTACGTATGTTGAAAAAATGAAGATATTAGACTATTTTATGATTGCAAATGGTAAAGAATGTGATTAAAGGCTCTTTTCCTATTTCAAAAGTTTTAGTTTTCGAGGGTAATAGCTACGTATGTTGAAAAAATGAAGATATTAGACTATTTTATGATTGCAAATGGTAAAGAATGTGATTAAAGGCTCTTTTCTATTTTAAAAGTTTTAGTTTTCGAGGGTAATAGCTACGTATGTTGAAAAAAGAAGATATTAGACTATTTTATGATTGCAAATGGTAAAGAATGTGATTAAAGGCTCTTTTCCTATTTTAAAAGTTTTAGTTTTCGAGGGTAATAGCTACGTATGTTGAAAAAATGAAGATATTAGACTATTTTATGATTGCAAATGGTAAAGAATGTGATTAAAGGCTCTTTTCCTATTTCAAAAGTTTTAGTTTTTTGAGGGTAATAGCTACGTATGTTGAAAAAATGAAGATATTAGAATATTTTATGATTGCAATGGTAAAGAATGTGATTAAAGGCTCTTTTCCTATTTCAAAAGTTTTAGTTTTCGAGACTAATAGCTACGTATGTTGAAAAAATGAGATATTAGACTATTTTATGATTGCAAATGGTAAAGAATGTGATTAAAGGCTCTTTTCCTATTTCAAAAGTTTTAGTTTTCGAGGGTAATAGCTACGTATGTTGAAAAAATGAAGATATTAGACTATTTTATGATTGCACATGGTAAAGAATGTGATTAAAGGCTCTTTTCCTATTTCAAAAGTTTTAGTTTTTGAGGGTAAGAGCTATTAGACTATTTTATGATTGCAAATGGTAAAGAATGTGATTAAAGGCTCTTTTCCTATTTCAAAAGTTTTAGTTTTTGAGGGTAATAGCTACGTATGTTGAAAAAATGAAGATATTAGACTATTTTATGATTGCACATGGTAAAGAATGTGATTAAAGGCTCTTTTCCTATTTCAAAAGTTTTAGTTTTCGAGGGTAATAGCTAAGTATGTTGAAAAAATGAAGATATTAGACTATTTTATGATTGCAAATGGTAAACAATGTGATTAAAGGCTCTTTTCCTATTTCAAAAGTTTTAGTTTTCGAGGGTAATAGCTACGTATGTTGAAAAAATGAAGATATTAGACTATTTTATGATTGCAAATGGTAAAGAATGTGATTAAAGGCTCTTTTCCTATTTCAAAAGTTTTAGTTTTCGAGGGTAATAGCTACGTATGTTGAAAAAATGAAGATATTAGACTATTTTATGATTGCAAATGGTAAAGAATGTGATTAAAGGCTCTTTTCCTATTTCAAAAGTTTTAGTTTTCGAGGGTAATAGCTACGTATGTTGAAAAAATGAAGATATTAGACTATTTTAAGATTGCACATGGTAAAGAATGTGATTAAAGGCTCTTTTCCTATTTCAAAAGTTTTAGTTTTCGAGGGTAATAGCTACGTATGTTGAAAAAATGAAGATATTAGACTATTTTATGATTGCACATGGTAAAGAATGTGATTAAAGGCTCTTTTCCTATTTCAAAAGTTTTAGTTTTCGAGGGTAATAGCTACGTATGTTGAAAAAATGAAGATATTAGACTATTTTATGATTGCAAATGGTAAAGAATGTGATTAAAGGCTCTTTTCCTATTTCAAAAGTTTTAGTTTTCGAGGGTAATAGCTACGTATGTTGAAAAAATGAAGATATTAGACTATTTTATGATTGCAAATGGTAAAGAATGTGATTAAAGGCTCTTTTCCTATTTCAAAAGTTTTAGTTTTCGAGGGTAATAGCTACGTATGTTGAAAAAATGAAGATATTAGACTATTTTATGATTGCAAATGGTATAGAATGTGATTAAAGGCTCTTTTCCTATTTCAAAAGTTTTAGTTTTCGAGGGTAATAGCTACGTATGTTGAAAAAATGAAGATATTAGACTATTTTATGATTGCAAATGGTAAAGAATGTGATTAAAGGCTCTTTTCCTATTTCAAAAGTTTTAGTTTTCGAGGGTAATAGCTACGTATGTTGAAAAAATGAAGATATTAGACTATTTTATGATTGCAAATGGTAAAGAATGTGATTAAAGGCTCTTTTCCTATTTCAAAAGTTTTAGTTTTCGAGGGTAATAGCTACGTATGTTGAAAAAATGAAGATATTAGACTATTTTAATATTGCAAATGGTAAAGAATGTGATTAAAGGCTCTTTTCCTATTTCAAAAGTTTTAGTTTTCGAGGGTAATAGCTACGTATGTTGAAAAAATGAAGATATTAGACTATTTTATGATTGCAAATGGTAAAGAATGTGATTAAAGGCTCTTTTCCTATTTCAAAAGTTTTAGTTTTCGAGGATAATAGCTACGTATGTTGAAAAAATGAAGATATTAGACTATTTTATGATTGCACATGGTAAAGAATGTGATTAAAGGCTCTTTTCCTATTTAAAAGTTTTAGTTTTCGAGGGTAATAGCTACGTATGTTGAAAAAACGAAGATATTAGACTATTTTATGATTGCAAATGGTAAAGAATGTGATTAAAGGCTCTTTTCCTATTTCAAAAGTTTTAGTTTTCGAGGGTAATAGCTACGTATGTTGAAAAAATGAACATATTAGACTATTTATGATTGCACATGGTAAAGAATGTGATTAAAGGCTCTTTTCCTATTTCAAAAGTTTTAGTTTTTTGAGGGTAATAGCTTTACGTATGTTGAAAAAATGAAGATATTAGACTATTTTATGATTGCAAGTGGTAAAGAATGTGATTAAAGGCTCTTTTCCTATTTCAAAAGTTTTAGTTTTCGAGGATAATAGCTACGTATGTTGAAAAAATGAAGATATTAGACTATTTTATGATTGCAAATGGTAAAGAATGTGATTAAAGGCTCTTTTCCTATTTCAAAAGTTTTAGTTTTCGAGGGTAATAGCTACGTATGTTGAAAAAATGAAGATATTAGACTATTTTATGATTGCACATGGTAAAGAATGTGATTAAAGGCTCTTTTCCTATTTCAAAAGTTTTAGTTTTCGAGGGTAATAGCTACGTATGTTGAATAAATGAGGATATTACACTATTTTATGATTGCAAATGGTAAAGAATGTGATTAAAGGCTCTTTTCCTATTTCAAAAGTTTTAGTTTTCGAGGGTAATAGCTACGTATGTTGACAAAATGAAGATATTAGACTATTTTATGATTGCACATGGTAAAGAATGTGATTAAAGGCTCTTTTCCTATTTCAAAAGTTTTAGTTTTCGAGGGTAATAGCTATGTATGTTGAAAAAATGAAGATATTAGACTATTTTATGATTGCAAATGGTAAGAATGTGATTAAAGGCTCTTTTCCTATTTCAAAAGTTCTAGTTTTCGAGGGTAATAGCTACGTATGTTGAAAAAATGAAGATATTAGACTATTTTATGATTGCAAATGGTAAAGAATGTGATTAAAGGCTCTTTTCCTATTTCAAAAGTTTTAGTTTTCGAGGGTAATAGCTACGTATGTTGAAAAAATGAAGATATTAGACTATTTTATGATTGCAAATGGTAAAGAATGTGATTAAAGGCTCTTTTACTATTTCAAAAGTTTTAGTTTTCGAGGGTAATAGCTATGTATGTTGAAAAAATGAAGATATTAGACTACTTTATGATTGCACATGGTAAAGAATGTGATTAAAGGCTCTTTTCCTATTTCAAAAGTATTAGTTTTCGAGGGTAATAGCTACGTATGTTGAAAAAATGAAGATATTAGACTATTTTATGATTGCACATGGTAAAGAATGTGATTAAAGGCTCTTTTCCTATTTCAAAAGTTTTAGTTTTCGAGGGTAATAGCTACGTTTGTTGAAAAAATGAAGATATTAGACTACTTTATGATTGCAAATGGTAAAGAATGTGATTAAAGGCTCTTTTCCTATTTCAAAAGTTTTAGTTTTCGAGGATAATAGCTACGTATGTTGAAAAAATGAAGATATTAGACTATTTTATGATTGCAAATGGTAAAGAATGTGATTAAAGGCTCTTTTTCTATTTCAAAAGTTTTAGTTTTCGAGGGTAATAGCTACGTATGTTGAAAAAATGAAGGTATTAGACTATTTTATGATTGCACATGGTAAAGAATGTGATTAAAGGCTCTTTTCCTATTTTAAAAGTTTTAGTTTTCGAGGGTAATAGCTACGTATGTTGAAAAAAGGAAGATATTAGACTATTTTATGATTGCAAATGGTAAAGAATGTGATTAAAGGCTCTTTTCCTATTTCAAAAGTTTTAGTTTTCGAGGGTAATAGCTACGTATGTTGAAAAAATGAAGATATTAGACTATTTAATGATTGCACATTGTAAAGAATGTGATTAAAGGCTCTTTTCCTATTTTAAAAGTTTTAGTTTTCGAGGGTAATAGCTACGTATGTTGAAAAAAGGAAGATATTAGACTATTTTATGATTGCAAATGGTAAAGAATGTGATTAAAGGCTCTTTTCCTATTTCAAAAGTTTTAGTTTTCGAGGGTAATAGCTACGTATGTTGAAAAAATGAAGATATTAGACTATTTTATGATTGCAAATGGTAAAGAATGTGATTAAAGGCTCTTTTCCTATTTCAAAAGTTTTAGTTTTCGAAGGTAATAGCTACGTATGTTGAAAAAATGAAGATATTAGACTATTTTATGATTGCACATGGTAAAGAATGTGATTAAAGGCTCTTTTCCTATTTCAAAAGTTTTAGTTTTCGAGGGTAATAGCTACGTTTGTTGAAAAAATGAAGATATTAGACTACTTTATGATTGCAAATGGTAAAGAATGTGATTAAAGGCTCTTTTCCTATTTCAAAAGTTTTAGTTTTCGAGGGTAATAGCTACGTATGTTGACAAACTGAAGATATTAGACTATTTTATGATTGCACATGGTAAAGAATGTGATTAAACGCTCTTTTCCTATTTCAAAAGTTTTAGTTTTTTAGGGTAATAGCTATGTATGTTGAAAAAATGAAGATATTAGACAATTTTATGATTGCAAATGGTAGAGAATGTGATTAAAGGCTCTTTTCCTATTTGAAAAGTTCTAGTTTTTGAGGGTAATAGCTAAGTATGTTGAAAAAATGAAGATATTAGACTATTTTATGATTGCAAATGGTAAAGAATGTGATTAAAGGCTCTTTTCCTATTTCAAAAGTTTTAGTTTTCGAGGGTAATAGCTACGTATGTTGAAAAAATGAAGATATTAAACTATTTTATGATTGCAAATGGTAAAGAATGTGATTAAAGGCTCTTTTCCTATTTCAAAAGTTTTAGTTTTCGCAGGGTAATAGCTACGTATGTTGAAAAAATGAAGATATTAGACTATTTTATGATTGCAAATGGTAAAGAATGTGATTAAAGGCTCTTTTCCTATTTCAAAAGTTTTAGTTTTCGAGGGTAATAGCTACTTATGTTGATAAAATGAAGATATTAGACTATTTTATGATTGCACATGGTAAAGAATGTGATTAAAGGCTCTAATCCTATTTCAAAAGTTTTAGTTTTCGAGGGTAATAGCTACGTATGTTGAAAAAATGAAGATATTAGACTATTTTATGATTGCAAATGGTAATGAATGTGATTAAAGGCTCTTTTCCTATTTCAAGAGTTATAGTTTTCGAGGGTTATAGCTACGTTTGTTAAAAAAATGAAGATATTAGACTATTTTATGATTGCAAATGGTAAAGAATGTGATTAAAGGCTCTTTTCCTATTTCAAAAGTTTTAGTTTTCGAGGGTAATAGCTACGTATGTTGAAAAAATGAAGATATTAGACTATTTTATGATTGCAAATGGTAAAGAATGTGATTAAAGGCTCTTTTACTATTTCAAAAGTTTTAGTTTTCGAGGGTAATAGCTATGTATGTTGAAAAAATGAAGATATTAGACTACTTTATGATTGCACATGGTAAAGAATGTGATTAAAGGCTCTTTTCCTATTTCAAAAGTATTAGTTTTCGAGGGTAATAGCTACGTATGTTGAAAAAATGAAGATATTAGACTATTTTATGATTGCACATGGTAAAGAATGTGATTAAAGGCTCTTTTCCTATTTCAAAAGTTTTAGTTTTCGAGGGTAATAGCTACGTTTGTTGAAAAAATGAAGATATTAGACTACTTTATGATTGCAAATGGTAAAGAATGTGATTAAAGGCTCTTTTCCTATTTCAAAAGTTTTAGTTTTCGAGGATAATAGCTACGTATGTTGAAAAAATGAAGATATTAGACTATTTTATGATTGCAAATGGTAAAGAATGTGATTAAAGGCTCTTTTTCTATTTCAAAAGTTTTAGTTTTCGAGGGTAATAGCTACGTATGTTGAAAAAATGAAGGTATTAGACTATTTTATGATTGCACATGGTAAAGAATGTGATTAAAGGCTCTTTTCCTATTTTAAAAGTTTTAGTTTTCGAGGGTAATAGCTACGTATGTTGAAAAAAGGAAGATATTAGACTATTTTATGATTGCAAATGGTAAAGAATGTGATTAAAGGCTCTTTTCCTATTTCAAAAGTTTTAGTTTTCGAGGGTAATAGCTACGTATGTTGAAAAAATGAAGATATTAGACTATTTAATGATTGCACATTGTAAAGAATGTGATTAAAGGCTCTTTTCCTATTTTAAAAGTTTTAGTTTTCGAGGGTAATAGCTACGTATGTTGAAAAAAGGAAGATATTAGACTATTTTATGATTGCAAATGGTAAAGAATGTGATTAAAGGCTCTTTTCCTATTTCAAAAGTTTTAGTTTTCGAGGGTAATAGCTACGTATGTTGAAAAAATGAAGATATTAGACTATTTTATGATTGCAAATGGTAAAGAATGTGATTAAAGGCTCTTTTCCTATTTCAAAAGTTTTAGTTTTCGAAGGTAATAGCTACGTATGTTGAAAAAATGAAGATATTAGACTATTTTATGATTGCACATGGTAAAGAATGTGATTAAAGGCTCTTTTCCTATTTCAAAAGTTTTAGTTTTCGAGGGTAATAGCTACGTTTGTTGAAAAAATGAAGATATTAGACTACTTTATGATTGCAAATGGTAAAGAATGTGATTAAAGGCTCTTTTCCTATTTCAAAAGTTTTAGTTTTCGAGGGTAATAGCTACGTATGTTGACAAACTGAAGATATTAGACTATTTTATGATTGCACATGGTAAAGAATGTGATTAAACGCTCTTTTCCTATTTCAAAAGTTTTAGTTTTTTAGGGTAATAGCTATGTATGTTGAAAAAATGAAGATATTAGACAATTTTATGATTGCAAATGGTAGAGAATGTGATTAAAGGCTCTTTTCCTATTTGAAAAGTTCTAGTTTTTGAGGGTAATAGCTAAGTATGTTGAAAAAATGAAGATATTAGACTATTTTATGATTGCAAATGGTAAAGAATGTGATTAAAGGCTCTTTTCCTATTTCAAAAGTTTTAGTTTTCGAGGGTAATAGCTACGTATGTTGAAAAAATGAAGATATTAAACTATTTTATGATTGCAAATGGTAAAGAATGTGATTAAAGGCTCTTTTCCTATTTCAAAAGTTTTAGTTTTCGCAGGGTAATAGCTACGTATGTTGAAAAAATGAAGATATTAGACTATTTTATGATTGCAAATGGTAAAGAATGTGATTAAAGGCTCTTTTCCTATTTCAAAAGTTTTAGTTTTCGAGGGTAATAGCTACTTATGTTGATAAAATGAAGATATTAGACTATTTTATGATTGCACATGGTAAAGAATGTGATTAAAGGCTCTAATCCTATTTCAAAAGTTTTAGTTTTCGAGGGTAATAGCTACGTATGTTGAAAAAATGAAGATATTAGACTATTTTATGATTGCAAATGGTAATGAATGTGATTAAAGGCTCTTTTCCTATTTCAAGAGTTATAGTTTTCGAGGGTAATAGCTACGTTTGTTAAAAAAATGAAGATATTAGACTATTTTATGATTGCAAATGGTAAAGAATGTGATTAAAGGCTCTTTCTCTATTTTATGATTGCGAATGGTATGTTCTCTTTTCCTATTTCAAAAGTTTTAGTTTTCGAGGGTAATAGCTACGTATGTTGAAAAAATGAAGATATTAGACTATTTTATGATTGCAAATGGTAAAGAATGTGATTAAAGGCTCTTTTCCTATTTCAAAAGTTTTAGTTTTCGAGGGTAATAGCTACGTATGTTGAAAAAATGAAGATATTAGACTATTTTATGATTGCAAATGGTAAAGAATGTGATTAAAGGCTCTTTTCCTATTTCAAAAGTTTTAGTTTTCGAGGGTAATAGCTACGTATGTTGAAAAATGAAGATATTAGACTATTTTATGATTGCACATGGTAAAGAATGTGATTAAAGGCTCTTTTCCTATTTCAAAAGTTTTAGTTTTCGAGGGTAATAGCTACGTATGTTGAAAAAATGAAGATATTAGACTATTTTATGATTGCAAATGGTAAAGAATGTGATTAAAGGCTCTTTTCCTATTTCAAAAGTTTTAGTTTTCGAGGGTAATAGCTACGTTGTTGAAAAAATGAAGATATTAGACTATTTTATGATTGCAAATGGTAAAGAATGTGATTAAAGGCTCTTTTACTATTTCAAAAGTTTTAGGTAATAGCTACGTATGTTGAAAAAATGAAGGTATTAGACTATTTTATGATTGCAATGGTAAAGAATGTGATTAAAGGCTCTTTTCCTATTCAAAAGTTTTAGTTTTCGAGGGTAATAGCTACGTATGTTGAAAAAAGAAGATATTAGACTATTTTATGATTGCAAATGGTAAAGAATGTGATTAAAGGCTCTTTTCCTATTTCAAAAGTTTTAGTTTTCGAGGGTAATAGCTACGTATGTTGAAAAAATGAAGATATTAGACTATTTTATGATTGCAAATGGTAAAGAATGTGATTAAAGGCTCTTTTCCTATTCAAAAGTTTTAGTTTTCGAGGGTAATAGCTACGTATGTTGAAAAATGAAGATATTAGACTATTTTATGATTGCAAATGGTAAAGAATGTGATTAAAGGCTCTTTTCCTATTTCAAAAGTTTTAGTTTTCGAGGGTAATAGCTACGTATGTTGAAAAAATGAAGATATTAGACTATTTTATGATTGCAAATGGTAAAGAATGTGATTAAAGGCTCTTTTCCTATTTCAAAAGTTTTAGTTTTCGAGGGTAATAGCTACGTATGTTGAAAAAATGAAGATAAAAATGAAGATATTAGACTATTTTATGATTGCAAATGGTAAAGAATGTGATTAAAGGCTCTTTTCCTATTTCAAAAGTTTTATTTTCGAGGGTAATAGCTACGTATGTTGAAAAAATGAAGATATTAGACTATTTTATGATTGCAAATGGTAAAGAATGTGATTAAAGGCTCTTTTCCTATTTCAAAAGTTTTAGTTTTCGAGGGTAATAGCTACGTATGTTGAAAACTGAAGATATTAGACTATTTTATGATTGCAAATGGTAAAGAATGTGATTAAAGGCTCTTTTCCTATTTCAAAAGTTTTAGTTTTCGAGGGTAATAGCTACGTATGTTGAAAAAATGAAGATATTAGACTATTTTATGATTGCAAATGGTAAAGAATGTGATTAAAGGCTCTTTTCCTATTTCAAAAGTTTTAGTTTTCGAGGGTAATAGCTACGTATGTTGAAAAAATGAAGATATTAGACTATTTTATGATTGCAAATGGTAAAGAATGTGATTAAAGGCTCTTTTCCTATTTCAAAAGTTTTAGTTTTCGAGGGTAATAGCTACGTATGTTGAAAAAATGAAGATATTAGACTATTTTATGATTGCAAATGGTAAAGAATGTGATTAAAGGCTCTTTTCCTATTTCAAAAGTTTTAGTTTTCGAGGGTAATAGCTACGTATGTAGAAAAAATGAAGATATTAGACTATTTTATGATTGCAAATGGTAAAGAATGTGATTAAAGGCTCTTTTCCTATTTCAAAAGTTTTAGTTTTCGAGGGTAATAGCTACTATGTTGAAAAATGAAGATATTAGACTATTTTATGATTGCAAATGGTAAAGAATGTGATTAAAGGCTCTTTTCCTATTTCAAAAGTTTTAGTTTTCGAGGGTAATAGCTACGTATGTTGAAAAAATGAAGATATTAGACTATTTTATGATTGCAAATGGTAAAGAATGTGATTAAAGGCTCTTTTCCTATTTCAAAAGTTTAGTTTTCGAGGGTAATAGCTACGTTGTTGAAAAAAATGAAGATATTAGACTATTTTATGATTGCAAATGGTAAAGAATGTGATTAAAGGCTCTTTTCCTATTTCAAAAGTTTTAGTTTTCGAGGGTAATAGCTACGTATGTTGAAAAAATGAAGATATTAGACTATTTTATGATTGCAAATGGTAAAGAATGTGATTAAAGGCTCTTTTCCTATTTCAAAAGTTTTAGTTTTCGAGGGTAATAGCTACGTATGTTGAAAAAATGAAGATATTAGACTATTTTATGATTGCAAATGGTAAAGAATGTGATTAAAGGCTCTTTTCCTATTTCAAAAGTTTTAGTTTTCGAGGGTAATAGCTACTATGTTGAAAAATGAAGATATTAGACTATTTTATGATTGCACATGGTAAAGAATGTGATTAAAGGCTCTACCTATTTCAAAAGTTTTAGTTTTCGAGGGTAATAGCTACGTATGTTGAAAAAATGAAGATATTAGACTATTTTATGATTGCAAATGGTAAAGAATGTGATTAAAGGCTCTTTTCCTATTTCAAGAGTTTAGTTTTCGAGGGTAATAGCTTTGTTGTGTTAAAAAATGAAGATATTAGACTATTTTATGATTGCAAATGGTAAAGAATGTGATTAAAGGCTCTTTCTCTATTTTATGATTGCGAATGGTAAAGAATGTGATAAAGGCTCTTTTCCTATTCAAAAGTTTTAGTTTTCGAGGGTAATAGCTACGTATGTTGAAAACTGAAAAAAATGAAGATATTAGACTATTTTATGATTGCAAATGGTAAAGAATGTGATTAAAGGCTCTTTTCCTATTTCAAAAGTTTTAGTTTTCGAGGGTAATAGCTACGTATGTTGAAAAAATGAAGATATTAGACTATTTTATGATTGCAAATGGTAAAGAATGTGATTAAAGGCTCTTTTCCTATGTCAAAAGTTTTAGTTTTCGAGGGTAATAGCTACGTATGTTGAAAACATGAAGATATTAGACTATTTTATGATTGCAAATGGTAAAGAATGTGATTAAAGGCTCTTTTCTATTTCAAAAGTTTTAGTTTTCGAGGGTAATAGCTACGTATGTTGAAAAAATGAAGATATTAGACTATTTTATGATTGCAAATGGTAAAGAATGTGATTAAAGGCTCTTTTCCTATTTCAAAAGTTTTAGTTTTCGAGGGTAATAGCTACGTATGTTGATGGAAAAAATGAAGATATTAGACTATTTTATGATTGCAAATGGTAAAGAATGTGATTAAAGGCTCTTTTCTATTTCAAAAGTTTTAGGTAATAGCTACGTATGTTGAAAAAATGAAGATATTAGACTATTTTATGATTGCAAATGGTAAAGAATGTGATTAAAGGCTCTTTTCCTATTTCAAAAGTTTTAGTTTTCGAGGGTAATAGCTACGTATGTTGAAAACTGAAGATATTAGACTATTTTATGATTGCAAATGGTAAAGAATGTGATTAAAGGCTCTTTTCCTATGTCAAAAGTTTTAGTTTTCGAGGGTAATAGCTACGTATGTTGAAAAAATGAAGATATTAGACTATTTTATGATTGCAAATGGTAAAGAATGTGATTAAAGGCTCTTTTCCTATGTCAAAAGTTTTAGTTTTCGAGGGTAATAGCTACGTATGTTGAAAAAATGAAGATATTAGACTATTTTATGATTGCAAATGGTAAAGAATGTGATTAAAGGCTCTTTTCCTATTTCAAAAGTTTTAGTTTTCGAGGGTAATAGCTACGTATGTTGAAAAAATGAAGATATTAGACTATTTTATGATTGCAAATGGTAAAGAATGTGATTAAAGGCTCTTTTCCTATTTCAAAAGTTTTAGTTTTCGAGGGTAATAGCTACGTATGTTGAAAAAATGAAGAAAAAATGAAGATATTAGACTATTTTATGATTGCAAATGGTAAAGAATGTGATTAAAGGCTCTTTTCCTATTTCAAAGTTTTAGTTTTCGAGGGTAATAGCTACGTATGTGGAAAAAATGAAGATATTAGACTATTTTATGATTGCAAATGGTAAAGAATGTGATTAAAGGCTCTTTTCCTATTTCAAAAGTTTTAGTTTTCGAGGGTAATAGCTATGTATGTTGAAAAAATGAAGATATTAGACTATTTTATGATTGCAAATGGTAAAGAATGTGATTAAAGGCTCTTTTCCTATTTCAAAAGTTTTAGTTTTCGAGGGTAATAGCTACGTATGTGAAAAAATGAAGATATTAGACTATTTTATGATTGCAAATGGTAAAGAATGTGATTAAAGGCTCTTTTCCTATTTCAAAAGTTTTAGTTTTCGAGGGTAATAGCTACGTATGTTGAAAAAATGAAGATATTAGACTATTTTATGATTGCAAATGGTAAAGAATGTGATTAAAGGCTCTTTTCCTATTTCAAAAGTTTTAGTTTTCGAGGGTAATAGCAACGTGTGTTGAAAAATGAAGATATTAGACTATTTTATGATTGCAAATGGTAAAGAATGTGATTAAAGGCTCTTTTCCTATTTCAAAAGTTTTAGTTTTCGATGGTAATAGCTATGTATGTTGAAAAAATGAAGATATTAGACTATTTTATGATTGCACATGGTAAAGAATGTGATTAAAGGCTCTTTTCCTATGTCAAAAGTTTTAGTTTTCGAGGGTAATAGCTACGTATGTTGAAAAATGAAGATATTAGACTATTTTATGATTGCAAATGGTAAAGAATGTGATTAAAGGCTCTTTTCCTATTTCAAAAGTTTAGTTTTCGAGGGTAATAGCTATGTATGTTGAAAAAATGAAGATATTAGACTATTTTATGATTGCAAATGGTAAAGAATGTGATTAAAGGTTCTTTTCCTATTTCAAAAGTTTTAGTTTTCGAGGGTAATAGCTACGTATGTATCTGAAAAAAATGAAGATATTAGACTATTTTATGATTGCAAATGGTAAAGAATGTGATTAAAGGCTCTTTTCCTATTTCAAAAGTTTTAGTTTTGGGGGGTAATAGCTACGTATGTTGAAAAAATGAAGATATTAGACTATTTTATGATTGCAAATGGTAAAGAATGTGATTAAAGGCTCTTTTCCTATTTCAAAAGTTTTAGTTTTCGAGGGTAATAGCTACGTATGTTGAAAACTGAAGATATTAGACTATTTTATGATTGCAAATGGTAAAGAATGTGATTAAAGGCTCTTTTCCTATTTCAAAAGTTTTAGTTTTCGAGGGTAATAGCTACGTATGTTGAAAAAATGAAGATATTAGACTATTTTATGATTGCAAATGGTAAAGAATGTGATTAAAGGCTCTTTTCCTATGTCAAAAGTTTTAGTTTTCGAGGGTAATAGCTACGTATGTTGATAAAATGAAGATATTAGACTATTTTATGATTGCAAATGGTAAAGAATGTGATTAAAGGCTCTTTTCGTATTTCAAAAGTTTTAGTTTTCGAGGGTAATAGCTACGTATGTTGAAAAAATGAAGATATTAGACTATTTTATGATTGCAAATGGTAAAGAATGTGATTAAAGGCTCTTTTCCTATTTCAAAAGTTTTAGTTTTCGAGGGTAATAGCTACGTATGTTGAAAAAATGAAGATATTAGACTATTTTATGATTGCAAATGGTAAAGAATGTGATTAAAGGCTCTTTTCCTATGTCAAAAGTTTTAGTTTTCGAGGGTAATAGCTACGTATGTTGAAAAAATGAAGATATTAGACTATTTTATGATTGCAAATGGTAAAGAATGTGATTAAAGGCTCTTTTCCTATGTCAAAAGTTTTAGTTTTCGAGGGTAATAGCTACGTATGTTGAAAAAATGAAGATATTAGACTATTTTATGATTGCAAATGGTAAAGAATGTGATTAAAGGCTCTTTTCCTATGTCAAAAGTTTTAGTTTTCGAGGGTAATAGCTACGTATGTTGAAAAAACGAAGATATTAGACTATTTTATGATTGCAATGGTAAAGAATGTGATTAAAGGCTCTTTTCCTATTTCAAAAGTTTTAGTTTTCGAGGGTAATAGCTACGTATGTTGAAAAAATGAAGATATTAGACTATTTTATGATTGCAAATGGTAAAGAATGTGATTAAAGGCTCTTTTCCTATTTCAAAAGTTTTAGTTTTCGAGGGTAATAGCTTTGTCTGTGGAAAAAATGAAGATATTAGACTATTTTATGATTGCAAATGGTAAAGAATGTGATTAAAGGCTCTTTTCCTATTTCAAAAGTTTTAGTTTTCGAGGGTAATAGCTACGTATGTTGAAAAAATGAAGATATTAGACTATTTTATGATTGCACATGGTAAAGAATGTGATTAAAGGCTCTTTTCCTATTTCAAAAGTTTTAGTTTTCGAGGGTAATAGCTACGTATGTTGAAAAAATGAAGATATTAGACTATTTTATGATTGCAAATGGTAAAGAATGTGATTAAAGGCTCTTTTCCTATTTCAAAAGTTTAGTTTTCGAGGGTAATAGCTACGTATGTTGAAAAAATGAAGATATTAGACTATTTTATGATTGCAAATGGTAAAGAATGTGATTAAAGGCTCTTTTCCTATTTCAAAAGTTTTAGTTTTCGAGGGTAATAGCTTTGTTCTGAAAAATGAAGATATTAGACTATTTTATGATTGCACATGGTAAAGAATGTGATTAAAGGCTCTTTTCCTATTTTAAAAGTTTTAGTTTTCGGGGGTAATAGCTACGTATGTTGAAAAAATGAAGATATTAGACTATTTTATGATTGCAAATGGTAAAGAATGTGATTAAAGGCTCTTTTCCTATGTCAAAAGTTTTAGTTTTCGAGGGTAATAGCTACGTATGTTGAAAAAATGAAGATATTAGACTATTTTATGATTGCAAATGGTAAAGAATGTGATTAAAGGCTCTTTTCCTATTTCAAAAGTTTTAGTTTTCGAGGGTAATAGCTTTGTCTGTGGAAAAAATGAAGATATTAGACTATTTTATGATTGCAAATGGTAAAGAATGTGATTAAAGGTTCTTTTCCTATTTCAAAAGTTTTAGTTTTCGAGGGTAATAGCTACGTATGTTGAAAAAATGAAGATATTAGACTATTTTATGATTGCAAATGGTAAAGAATGTGATTAAAGGCTCTTTTCCTATTTCAAAAGTTTTAGTTTTCGAGGGTAATAGCTACGTATGTTGAAAAAATGAAGATATTAGACTATTTTATGATTGCAAATGGTAAAGAATGTGATTAAAGGCTCTTTTCCTATTTCAAAAGTTTTAGTTTTCGAGGGTAATAGCTACGTTGTTGAAAAAATGAAGATATTAGACTATTTTATGATTGCAAATGGTAAAGAATGTGATTAAAGGCTCTTTTCCTATTTCAAAAGTTTTAGTTTTCGATGGTAATAGCTACGTATGTGAAAAAATGAAGATATTAGACTATTTTATGATTGCAAATGGTAAAGAATGTGATTAAAGGCTCTTTTCCTATGTCAAAAGTTTTAGTTTTCGAGGGTAATAGCTACGTATGTTGAAAAATGAAGATATTAGACTATTTTATGATTGCAAATGGTAAAGAATGTGATTAAAGGCTCTTTTCCTATTTCAAAAGTTTTAGTTTTCGAGGGTAATAGCTACGTATGTTGAAAAAATGAAGATATTAGACTATTTTATGATTGCAAATGGTAAAGAATGTGATTAAAGGCTCTTTTCCTATTTCAAAAGTTTTAGTTTTCGAGGGTAATAGCTACGTATGTTGAAAAAATGAAGATATTAGACTATTTTATGATTGCACATGGTAAAGAATGTGATTAAAGGCTCTTTTCCTATTTCAAAAGTTTTAGTTTTTTGGGTAATAGCTACGTATGTTGAAAAAATGAAGATATTAGACTATTTTATGATTGCAAATGGTAAAGAATGTGATTAAAGGCTCTTTTCCTATGTCAAAAGTTTTAGTTTTCGAGGGTAATAGCTACGTATGTTGAAAAAATGAAGATATTAGACTATTTTATGATTGCAAATGGTAAAGAATGTGATTAAAGGCTCTTTTCCTATGTCAAAAGTTTTAGTTTTCGAGGGTAATAGCTACGTATGTTGACAAAATGAAGATATTAGACTATTTTATGATTGCACATGGTAAAGAATGTGATTAAAGGCTCTTTTCCTATTTCAAAAGTTTTAGTTTTTTAGGGTAATAATAGCTATGTATGTTGAAAAAATGAAGATATTAGACAATTTTATGATTGGAAATGGTAGAGAATGTGATTAAAGGCTCTTTTCCTATTTGAAAAGTTTTAGTTTTCGAGGGTAATAGCTATGTATGTTGAAAAAATGAAGATATTAGACTACTTTATGATTGCACATGGTAAAGAATGTGATTAAAGGCTCTTTTCCTATTTCAAAAGTATTAGTTTTCGAGGGTAATAGCTACGTATGTTGAAAAAATGAAGATATTAGACTATTTTATGATTGCACATGGTAAAGAATGTGATTAAAGGCTCTTTTCCTATTTCAAAAGTTTTAGTTTTCGAGGGTAATAGCTACGTATGTTGAAAAAATGAAGATATTAGACTACTTTATGATTGCAAATGGTAAAGTATGTGATTAAAGGCTCTTTTCCTATTTCAAAAGTTTTAGTTTTCGAGGATAATAGCTACGTATGTTGAAAAAATGAAGATATTAGACTATTTTATGATTGCAAATGGTAAAGAATGTGATTAAAGGCTCTTTTTCTATTTCAAAAGTTTTAGTTTTCGAGGGTAATAGCTACGTATGTTGAAAAAATGAAGATATTAGACTATTTTATGATTGCACATGGTAAAGAATGTGATTAAAGGCTCTTTTCCTATTTTAAAAGTTTTAGTTTTCGAGGGTAATAGCTACGTATGTTGAAAAAAGGAAGATATTAGACTATTTTATGATTGCAAATGGTAAAGAATGTGATTAAAGGCTCTTTTCCTATTTCAAAAGTTTTAGTTTTCGAGGGTAATAGCTACGTATGTTGAAAAAATGAAGATATTAGACTATTTAATGATTGCACATGGTAAAGAATGTGATTAAAGGCTCTTTTCCTATTTTAAAAGTTTTAGTTTTCGAGGGTAATAGCTACGTATGTTTAAAAAAGGAAGATATTAGACTATTTTATGATTGCAAATGGTAAAGAATATGATTAAAGGCTCTTTTCCTATTTCAAAAGTTTTAGTTTTCGAGGGTAATAGCTACGTATGTTGAAAAAATGAAGATATTAGACTATTTTATGATTGCAAATGGTAAAGAATGTGATTAAAGGCTCTTTTCCTATTTCAAAAGTTTTATTTTTCGAGGGTAATAGCTACGTATGTTGAAAAAATGAAGATATTAGACTATTTTATGATTGCACATGGTAAAGGATGTGATTAAAGGCTCTTTTCCTATTTCAAAAGTTTTAGTTTTCGAGGGTAATAGCTACGTTTGTTGAAAAAATGAAGATATTAGACTACTTTATGATTGCAAATGGTAAAGAATGTGATTAAAGGCTCTTTTCCTATTTCAAAAGTAATAGTTTTCAAGGATAATAGCTACGTATGTTTTGAAAAATGAAGATATTAGACTATTTTATGATTGCAAATGGTAAAGAATGTGATTAAAGGCTCTTTTTCTATTTCAAAAGTTTTAGTTTTCGAGGGTAATAGCTACGTATGTTGAAAAAATGAAGATATTAGACTATTTTATGACTGCACATGGTAAAGAATGTGATTAAAGGCTCTTTTCCTATTTCAAAAGTTTTAGTTTTCGAGGGTAATAGCTACGTATGTTGAAAAAATGAGGATATTAGACTATTTTATGATTGCAAATGGTAAAGAATGTGATTATAGGCTCTTTTCCTATTTCAAAAGTTTTAGTTTTCGAGGGTAATAGCTACGTATGTTGACAAACTGAAGATATTAGACTATTTTATGATTGCACATGGTAAAGACTGTGATTAAACGCTCTTTTCCTATTTCAAAAGTTTTAGTTTTTTAGGGTAATAGCTATGTATGTTAAAAAAATGAAGATATTAGACAATTTTATGATTGCAAATGGTAGAGAATGTGATTAAAGGCTCTTTTCCTATTTGAAAAGTTCTAGTTTTCGAGGGTAATAGCTAAGTATGTTGAAAAAATGAAGATATTAGACTATTTTATGATTGCAAATGGTAAAGAATGTGATTAAAGGCTCTTTTCCTATTTCAAAAGTTTTAGTTTTCGAGGGTAATAGCTACGTATGTTGACAAAATGAAGATATTAGACTATTTTATGATTGCAAATGGTAAAGAATGTGATTAAAGGCTCTTTTCCTATTTCAAAAGTTTTAGTTTTCGAGGGTAATAGCTACGTATGTTGAAAAAATGAAGATATTAGACTATTTTATGATTGCAAATGGTAAAGAATGTGATTAAAGGCTCTTTTCCTATTTCAAAAGTTTTAGTTTTCGAGGGTAATAGCTACGTATGTTGAAAAAATGAAGATATTAGACTATTTTATGATTGCACATGGTAAAGAGTGTGATTAAAGGCTCTTTTCCTATTTCAAAAATTTAGTTTTCGAGGGTAATAGCTACGTATGTTGAAAAAATGAAGATATTAAACTATTTTATGATTGCAAATGGTAAATAATGTGATTAAAGGCTCTTTTCCTATTTCAAAAGTTTTAGTTTTCGCAGGGTAATAGCTACGTATGTTGAAAAAATGAAGATATTAGACTATTTTATGATTGCAAATGGTAAAGAATGTGATTAAAGGCTCTTTTCCTATTTCAAAAGTTTTAGTTTTCGAGGGTAATAGCTACGTATGTTGATAAAATGAAGATATTAGACTATTTTATGATTGCACATGGTAAAGAATGTGATTAAAGGCTCTAATCCTATTTCAAAAGTTTTAGTTTTCGAGGGTAATAGCTACGTATGTTGAAAAAATGAAGATATTAGACTATTTTATGATTGCAAATGGTAAAGAATGTTATTAAAGGCTCTTTTCCTATTTCAAGAGTTATAGTTTTTGAGGGTAATAGCTACGTTTGTTGAAAAAATGAAGATATTAGACTATTTTATGATTGCAAATGGTAAAGAATGTGATTAAAGGCTCTTTTCCTATTTCAAAAGTTTTATTTTTCGAGGGTAATAGCTACGTATGTTCAAAAATTGAAGATATTAGACTATTTTATGATTGCAAATGGTAAAGAATGTGATTAAAGGCTCTTTTCCTATTTCAAAAGTTTTAGTTTTCGAGGGTAATAGCTACGTATGTTGAAAAAATGAAGATATTAGACTATTTTATGATTGCACATGGTAAAGAGTGTGATTAAAGGCTCTTTTCCTATTTCAAAAATTTAGTTTTCGAGGGTAATAGCTACGTATGTTGAAAAAATGAAGATATTAAACTATTTTATGATTGCAAATGGTAAAGAATGTGATTAAAGGCTCTTTTCCTATTTCAAAAGTTTTAGTTTTCGCAGGGTAATAGCTACGTATGTTGAAAAAATGAAGATATTAGACTATTTTATGATTGCAAATGGTAAAGAATGTGATTAAAGGCTCTTTTCCTATTTCAAAAGTTTTAGTTTTCGAGGGTAATAGCTACGTATGTTGAAAAAATGAAGATATTAGACTATTTTATGATTGCAAATGGTAAAGAATGTTATTAAAGGCTCTTTTCCTATTTCAAGAGTTATAGTTTTCGAGGGTAATAGCTACGTTTGTTGAAAAAATGAAGATATTAGACTATTTTATGATTGCAAATGGTAAAGAATGTGATTAATGGCTCTTTTCCTATTTCAAAAGTTTTATTTTTCGAGGGTAATAGCTACGTATGTTCAAAAAATGAAGATATTAGACTATTTTATGATTGCAAATGGTAAAGAATATGATTAAAGGCTCTTTTCCTATTTCAAAAGTTTTAGTTTTCGAGGGTAATAGCTACGTATGTTGAAAACATTAAGATATTAGACTATTTTATGATTGCAAATGGTAAAGAATGTGATTAAAGGCTCTTTTACTATTTCAAAAGTTTTAGTTTTCGAGGGTAATAGCTACGTATGTTGAAAAAATGAAGTTATTAGACTATTTTATGATTGCAAATGGTAAAGAATGTGATTAAAGGCTCTTTTCCTATTTCAAAAGTTTTATTTTTCGAGGGTAATAGCTTTGTCTGTGGAAAAAATGAAGATATTAGACTATTTTATGATTGCAAATGGTAAAGAATGTGATTAAAGGCTCTTTTCCTATTTCAAAAGTTTTAGTTTTCGAGGGTAATAGCAACGTATGTTGAAAAAATGAAGATATTAGACTATTTTATGATTGCAAATGGTAAAGAATGTGATTAAAGGCTCTTTTCCTATTTCAAAAGTTTTAGTTTTCGAGGGTAATAGCAACGTATGTTGTAAAAATGAAGATATTAGACTATTTTATGATTGCAAATGGTAAAGAATGTGATTAAAGGCTCTTTTCCTATTTCAAAAGTTTTAGTTTTCGAGGGTAATAGCTTTGTCTGTGGAAAAAATGAAGATATTAGACTATTTTATGATTGTAAATGGTAAAGAATGTGATTAAAGGCTCTTT
Organism: Artemia franciscana; assembly: GCF_032884065.1. Lineage (NCBI taxonomy): Eukaryota > Metazoa > Arthropoda > Branchiopoda > Anostraca > Artemiidae > Artemia > Artemia franciscana. The sequence continues at coordinate 21,870 of NW_027063609.1, forward strand.
TCCTATTTCAAAAGTTTTAGTTTTCGATGGTAATAGCTATGTCTGTAGAAAAAATGAGGATATTAGACTATTTTATGATTGCACATGGTAAAGAATTTGATTAAAGGCTCTTTTCCTATGTCAAAACTTTTAGTTTTCGAGGGTAATAGCTACGTATGTGGAAAATATGAAGATATTAGACTATTTTATGATTGCAAATGGTAAAGAATGTGATTAAAGGCTCTTTTCCTATTTCAAAAGTTTCAGTTTTCGAGGGTAATAGCTTTGTCTCTGAAAAAAATTAAGATATTAGACTATTTTATGATTGCATGTGGTAAAGAATGTCATTAAAGGCTCTTTTCCTATTTCAAAAGTTTTAGTTTTCGGGGGTAATAGCTACGTAAGTTGAAAAAATGAAGATATTAGACTATTTTATGATTGCAAATGGTAAAGAATGTGATTAAAGGCTCTTTTCCTATGTCAAAAGTTTTAGTTTTCGAGGGTAATAGCTACGTATGTTGAAAACTGAAGATATTAGACTATTTTATGATTGCAAATGGTAAAGAATGTGATTAAAGGCTCTTTTCCTATTTCAAGAGTTATAGTTTTTGAGGGTAATAGCTACGTTTGTTGAAAAAATGAAGATATTAGACTATTTTATGATTGCAAATGGTAAAGAATGTGATTAAAGGCTCTTTTCCTATTTCAAAAGTTTTATTTTTCGAGGGTAATAGCTACGTATGTTCAAAAATTGAAGATATTAGACTATTTTATGATTGCAAATGGTAAAGAATGTGATTAAAGGCTCTTTTCCTATTTCAAAAGTTTTAGTTTTCGAGGGTAATAGCTACGTATGTTGAAAAAATGAAGATATTAGACTATTTTATGATTGCACATGGTAAAGAGTGTGATTAAAGGCTCTTTTCCTATTTCAAAAATTTAGTTTTCGAGGGTAATAGCTACGTATGTTGAAAAAATGAAGATATTAAACTATTTTATGATTGCAAATGGTAAAGAATGTGATTAAAGGCTCTTTTCCTATTTCAAAAGTTTTAGTTTTCGCAGGGTAATAGCTACGTATGTTGAAAAAATGAAGATATTAGACTATTTTATGATTGCAAATGGTAAAGAATGTGATTAAAGGCTCTTTTCCTATTTCAAAAGTTTTAGTTTTCGAGGGTAATAGCTACGTATGTTGAAAAAATGAAGATATTAGACTATTTTATGATTGCAAATGGTAAAGAATGTTATTAAAGGCTCTTTTCCTATTTCAAGAGTTATAGTTTTCGAGGGTAATAGCTACGTTTGTTGAAAAAATGAAGATATTAGACTATTTTATGATTGCAAATGGTAAAGAATGTGATTAATGGTTCTTTTCCTATTTCAAAAGTTTTATTTTTCGAGGGTAATAGCTACGTATGTTGAAAAAATGAAGATATTAGACTATTTTATGATTGCAAATGGTAAAGAATATGATTAAAGGCTCTTTTCCTATTTCAAAAGTTTTAGTTTTCGAGGGTAATAGCTACGTATGTTGAAAACATTAAGATATTAGACTATTTTATGATTGCAAATGGTAAAGAATGTGATTAAAGGCTCTTTTACTATTTCAAAAGTTTTAGTTTTCGAGGGTAATAGCTACGTATGTTGAAAAAATGAAGTTATTAGACTATTTTATGATTGCAAATGGTAAAGAATGTGATTAAAGGCTCTTTTCCTATTTCAAAAGTTTTATTTTTCGAGGGTAATAGCTTTGTCTGTGGAAAAAATGAAGATATTAGACTATTTTATGATTGCAAATGGTAAAGAATGTGATTAAAGGCTCTTTTCCTATTTCAAAAGTTTTAGTTTTCGAGGGTAATAGCAACGTATGTTGAAAAAATGAAGATATTAGACTATTTTATGATTGCAAATGGTAAAGAATGTGATTAAAGGCTCTTTTCCTATTTCAAAAGTTTTAGTTTTCGAGGGTAATAGCAACGTATGTTGTAAAAATGAAGATATTAGACTATTTTATGATTGCAAATGGTAAAGAATGTGATTAAAGGCTCTTTTCCTATTTCAAAAGTTTTAGTTTTCGAGGGTAATAGCTTTGTCTGTGGAAAAAATGAAGATATTAGACTATTTTATGATTGTAAATGGTAAAGAATGTGATTAAAGGCTCTTTTCCTATTTCAAAAGTTTTAGTTTTCGATGGTAATAGCTATGTCTGTAGAAAAAATGAGGATATTAGACTATTTTATGATTGCACATGGTAAAGAATTTGATTAAAGGCTCTTTTCCTATGTCAAAACTTTTAGTTTTCGAGGGTAATAGCTACGTATGTGGAAAATATGAAGATATTAGACTATTTTATGATTGCAAATGGTAAAGAATGTGATTAAAGGCTCTTTTCCTATTTCAAAAGTTTCAGTTTTCGAGGGTAATAGCTTTGTCTCTGAAAAAAATTAAGATATTAGACTATTTTATGATTGCATGTGGTAAAGAATGTCATTAAAGGCTCTTTTCCTATTTCAAAAGTTTTAGTTTTCGGGGGTAATAGCTACGTAAGTTGAAAAAATGAAGATATTAGACTATTTTATGATTGCAAATGGTAAAGAATGTGATTAAAGGCTCTTTTCCTATGTCAAAAGTTTTAGTTTTCGAGGGTAATAGCTACGTATGATGAAAACTGAAGATATTAGACTATTTTATGATTGCAAATGGTAAAGAATGTGATTAAAGGCTCTTTTCCTATTTCAAAAGTTTTAGTTTTCGAGGGTAATAGCTACGTATGTTGAAAAAATGAAGATATTAGACTATTTTATGATTGCAAATGGTAAAGAATGTGATTAAAGGCTCTTTTCCTATTTCAAAAGTTTTAGTTTTCGAGGGTAATAGCAACGTATGTTGAAAAAATGAAGATATTAGACTATTTTATGATTGCAAATGGTAAAGAATGTGATTAAAGGCTCTTTTCCTATTTCAAAAGTTTTAGTTTTCGAGGGTAATAGCTTTGTCTGTGGAAAAAATGAAGATATTAGACTATTTTATGATTGCAAATGGTAAAGAATGTGATTAAAGGCTCTTTTCCTATTTCAAAAGTTTTAGTGTTCGAGGGTAATAGCAACGTATGTTGTAAAAATGAAGATATTAGACTATTTTATGATTGCAAATGGTAAAGATTGTGATTAAAGGCTCTTTTCCTATTTCAAAAGTTTTAGTTTTCGATGGTAATAGCTATGTCTGTAGAAAAAATGAGGATATTAGACTATTTTATGATTGCACATGGTAAAGAATGTGATTAAAGGCTCTTTTCCTATGTCAAAACTTTTAGTTTTCGAGGGCAATAGCTACGTATGTGGAAAATATGAAGATATTAGACTATTTTATGATTGCAAATGGTAAAGAATGTGATTAAAGGCTCTTTTCCTATTTCAAAAGTTTCAGTTTTCGAGGGTAATAGCTTTGTCTCTGAAAAAAATGAAGATATTAGACTATTTTATGATTGCACTTGGTAAAGAATGTGATTAAAGGCTCTTTTCCTATTTCAAAAGTTTTAGTTTTCGGGGGTAATAGCTACGTAAGTTGAAAAAATGAAGATATTAGACTATTTTATGATTGCAAATGGTAAAGAATGTGATTAAAGGCTCTTTTCCTATGTCAAAAGTTTTAGTTTTCGAGGGTCATAGCTACGTATGTTGATAAAATGAAGATATTAGACTATTTTATGATTGCAAATGGTAAAGAATGTGATTAAAAGTTCTTTTCCTATTTCAAAAGTTTCAGTTTTCGAGGGTAATAGCTTTGTCTCTGAAAAAATGAAGATATTAGACTATTTTATGATTGCACATGGTAAAGAATGTGATTAAAGGCTCTTTTCGTATTTCAAAAATTTTAGTTTTCGAGGGTAATAGCTACGTATGTTGAAAAAATGAAGATATTAGACTATTTTATGATTGCAAATGGTAAAGAATGTGATTAAAGGCTCTTTTCCTATTTCAAAAGTTTTAGTTTTCGAGGGTAATAGCTACGTATGTTGAAAAAATGAAGATATTAGACTATTTTATGATTGCAGATGGTAAAGAATGTGATTAAAGGCTCTTTTCCTATGTCAAAAGTTTTAGTTTTCGAGGGTAATAGCTACGTCTGTTGAAAAAACGAAGATATTAGACTATTTTATGATTGCAAATGGTAATGAATGTGATTAAACGCTCTTTTCCTATTTCAAAAGTTTTAGTTTTCGAGGGTAATAGCTACGTATGTTGAAAAAATGAAGATATTAGACTATTTTATGATTGCAAATGGTAAAGAATGTGATTAAAAGCTCTTTTCCTATGTCAAAAGTTTTAGTTTTCGAGGTTAATAGCTACGTATGTTGAAAAAATGAAGATATTAGACTATTTTATGATTGCAAATGGTAAATAATGTAATTAAAGGCTCTTTTCCTATGTCAAAAGTTTTAGTTTTCGAGGGTAATAGCTACGTATGTTGAGAAAATGAAGATATTAGACTATTTTATGATTGCAAATGGTAAAGAATGTGATTAAAGGCTCTTTTCCTATTTCAAAAGTTTTAGTTTTCGAGGGTAATAGCTTTGTCTGTGGAAAAAATGAAGATATTAGACTATTTTATGATTGCAAATGGTAAAGAATGTGATTAAAGGCTCTTTCCCTATGTAAAAAGTTTTAGTTTTCGAGGGTAATAGCTACGTATGTTGAAAAAATGAAGATATTAGACTATTTTATGATTGCAAATGGTAAAGAATGTGATTAAAGGCTCTTTTCCTATTTCAAAAGTTTCAGTTTTCGAGGGTAATAGCTTTGTCTCTGGAAAAAATGAAGATATTAGACTATTTTATGATTGCACATGGTAAAGAATGTGATTAAAGGCTCTTTTCCTATTTCAAAAGTTTTAGTTTTCGGGGGTAATAGCTACGTATGTTGAAAAAATGAAGATATTAGACTATTTTATGATTGCAAATGGTAAAGAATGTGATTAAAGGCTCTTTTCCTATGTCAAAAGTTTTAGTTTTCGAGGGTAATAGCTACGTATGTTGAAAAAATGAAGATATTAGACTATTTTATGATTGCAAATGGTAAAGAATGTGATTAAAGGCTCTTTTCCTATGTCAAAAGTTTTAGTTTTCGAGGGTAATAGCTACGTATGTTGAAAAAATGAAGATATTAGACTATTTTATGATTGCAAATGGTAAAGAATGTGATTAAAGGCTCTTTTCCTATGTCAAAAGTTTTAGTTTTCGAGGGTAATAGCTACGTATGTTGATAAAATGAAGATATTAGACTATTTTATGATTGCAAATGGTAAAGAATGTGATTAAAGGTTCTTTTCCTAATTCAAAAGTTTCAGTTTTCGAGGGTAATAGCTTTGTCTCTGAAAAAATGAAGATATTAGACTATTTTATGATTGCACATGGTAAAGAATGTGATTAAAGACTCTTTTCCTATTTCAAAAGTTTTAGTTTTCGAGGGTAATAGCTACGTATGTTGAAAAAATGAAGATATTAGACTATTTTATGATTGCGAATGGTAAAGAATGTGATTAAAGGCTCTTTTCCTATTTCAAAAGTTTTAGTTTTCGAGGGTAATAGCTACGTATTGTGAAAAAATGAAGATATTAGACTATTTTATTATTGCAAATGGTAAAGAATGTGATTAAAGGCTCTTTTCCTATGTCAAAAGTTTTAGTTTTCGAGGTTAATAGCTACGTATGTTGAAAAAATGAAGATATTAGACTATTTTATGATTGCAAATGGTAACAATGTGATTAAAGGCTCTTTTCCTATGTCAAAAGTTTTAGTTTTCGAGGGTAATAGCTACGTATGTGGAAAATATGAAGATATTAGACTATTTTATGATTGCAAATGGTAGAGAATGTGATTAAAGGCTCTTTTCCTATTTCAAATGTTTTAGTTTTTGATGGTAATAGCTATTTCTGTGGAAAAAATAATGATATTAGACTATTTTATGATTGCACATGGTAAAGAATGTGATTAAAGGCTCTTTTCCTATGTCAAAAGTTTTAGTTTTCGAGGGTAATAGCTACGTATGTGGAAAATATGAAGATATTAGACTATTTTATGATTGCAAATGGTAAACAATGTGATTAAAGGCTCTTTTCCTATTTCAAAAGATTTAGTTTTCGAGGGTAATAGCTATGTATGTTGAAAAAATGAAGATATTAGACTATTTTATGATTGCAAATGGTAAAGAATGTGATTAAAGGTTCTTTTCCTATTTCAAAAGTTTCAGTTTTCGAGGGTAATAGCTTTGTCTCTGAAAAAAATGAAGATATTAGACTATTTTATGATTGCACATGGTAAAGAATGTGATTAAAGGCTCTTTTCCTATTTCAAAAGTTTTAGTTTTCGGGGGTAATAGCTACTCATGTTGAAAAAATGAAGATATTAGACTATTTTATGATTGCATATGGTAAAGAATATGATTAAAGGCTCTTTTCCTATTTCAAAAGTTTTAGTTTTCGAGGGTAATAGCTACGTATGTTGAAAAAATGAAGATATTAGACTATTTTATGATTGCAAATGGTAAAGAATGTGATTAAAGGCTCTTTTCCTATTTCAAAAGTTTTAGTTTTCAAGGGTAATAGCTTTGTCTGTGGAAAAAATGAAGATATTAGACTATTTTATGATTGCACATGGTAAAGAATTTGATTAAAGGCTCTTTTCCTATGTCAAAAGTTTTAGTTTTCGAGGGTAATAGCTATGTCTTTGGAAAAAATGAAGATATTAGACTATTTTATGATTGTACATGGTAAAGAATGTGATTAAAGGCTCTTTTCCTATTTCAAAAGTTTTAGTTTTCGAGGGTAATAGCTTTGTCTGTGGAAAAAATGAAGATATTAGACAATTTTATGATTGCACATGGTAAAGAATGTGATTAAAGGCTCTTTTCCTATTTCAAAAGTTTTAGTTTTCGAGGGTAATAGCTACGTATGTTGAAAAAATGAAGATATTAGACTATTTTATGATTGCAAATGGTAAAGAATGTGATTAAAGGCTCTTTTCCTATGTTAAAAGTTTTAGTTTTCGAGGGTAATAGCTACGTATGTTGAAAAAATGAAGATATTAGACTATTTTATGATTGCAAATGGTAAAGAATGTGATTAAAGGCTCTTTTCCTATGTCAAAAGTTTTAGTTTTCGAGGGCAATAGCTACGTATGTTGAAAAAATGAAGATATTAGACTATTTTATGATTGCAAATGGTAAAGAATGTGATTAAAGGCTCTTTTCCTATGTCAAAAGTTTTAGTTTTCGAGGGTAATAGCTACGTATGTTGAAAAAACGAAGATATTAGACTATTTTATGATTGCAAATGTTAAAGAATGTGATTAAAGGCTCTTATCCTATTTCAAAAGTTTTAGTTTTCGAGGGTAATTGCTACGTATGTTGAAAAAATGAAGATATTAGACTATTTTATGATTGCAAATGGTAAAGAATGTGATTAAAGGCTCTTTTCCTATGTCAAAAGTTTTAGTTTTCGAGGGTAATAGCTACGTATGTTGAAAAATCAAAGATATTAGACTATTTTATGATTGCACATGGTAAAGAATGTGATTAAAGGCTCTTTTCCTATTTCAAAAGTTTTAGTTTTCGAGGGTAATAGCTTTGTCTGTGGAAAAAATGAAGATATTAGACAATTTTATGATTGCATTTGGTAAAGAATATGATTAAAGGCTCTTTCCTTATTTCAAAAGTTTTAGTTTTCGAGGGTAATAGCTACGTATGTTGAAAAAATGAAGATATTAGACTATTTTATGATTGCAAATGGTAAAGAATGTGATTAAAGGCTCTTTTCCTATTTCAAAAGTTTTAGTTTTCAAGGGTAATAGCTATGTCCGTGGAAAAAATGAAGATATTAGCCAATTTATGATTGCACATGGTAAAGAATGTGATTAAAGGCTTTTTTCCTAAGTCAAAAGTTTTAGTTTTCGAGGGTAATAGCTATGTCTGTGGAAAAAATGAAGATATTAGACAATTTTATGATTGCACTTGGTAAAGAATGTGATTAAAGGCTCTTTTCCTATTTCAAAAGTTTTAGTTTTCGAGGGTAATAGCTTTGTCTATGGAAAAAATGAAGATATTAGACAATTTTATGATTGCACATGGTAAAGAATGTGATTAAAGGCTCTTTTCCTATGTCAAATATTTTAGTTTTTGAGGGTAATAGCTACGTATGTTGAAAAAATGAAGATATTAGACTATTTTATGATTGCAAATGGTAAAGAATGTGATTAAAGGCTCTTTTCCTATGTCAAAAGTTTTAGTTTTCGAGGGTAATAGCTACGTATGTTGAAAAAACGAAGATACTAGACTATTTTATGATTGCAAATGGTAAAGAATGTGATTAAAGGCTCTTTTCCTATTTCAAAAGTTTTAGTTTTCGAGGGTAATAGCTACGTATGTTGAAAAAATGAAGATATTAGACTATTTTATGATTGCAAATGGTAAAGAATGTGATTAAAGGCTCTTTTCCTATTTCAAAAGTTTTAGTTTTCAAGGGTAATAGCTTTGTCTGTGGAAAAAATGAAGATATTAGACTATTTTATGATTGCACATGGTAAAGAATGTGATTAAAGGCTCTTTTCCTATTTCAAAAGTTTTAGTTTTCGGGGGTAATAGCTACGTACGTTGAAAAAATGAAGATATTAGACTATTTTATGATTGCAAATGGTAAAGAATGTGATTAAAGGCTCTGTTCCTATGTCAAAAGTTTTAGTTTTCGAGGGTAATAGCTACGTATGTTGAAAAAATGAAGATACTAGACTATTTTATGATTGCAAATGGTAAAGAATGTGATTAAAGGCTCTTTTCCTATTTCAAAAGTTTTAGTTTTCGAGGGTAATAGCTTTGTCTGTGGAAAAAATGAAGATATTAGACAATTTTATGATTGCACATGGTAAAGAATGTGATTAAAGGCTCTTTTCCTATTTCAAAAGTTTTAGTTTTCGGGGGTAATAGCTACGTATGTTGAAAAAATGAAGATATTAGACAATTTTATGATTACAAATGGTAAAGAATGTGATTAAAGGCTCTTTTCCTATGTCAAAAGTTTTAGTTTTCGAGGGTAATAGCTACGTATGTTGAAAAAATGAAGATATTAGACTATTTTATGATTGCAAATGGTAAAAAATGTGATTAAAGGCTCTTTTCCTATTTCAAAAGTTTTAGTTTTCAAGGGTAATAGCTTTGTCTGTGAAAAAAATGAAGATATTAGACTATTTTATGATTGCACATAATAAAGAATGTGATTAAAGGCTCTTTCCCTATTTCAAAAGTTTTATTTTTCGGGGGTAATAGCTACGTACGTTGAAAAAATGAAGATATTAGACTATTTTATGATTGCAAATGGTAAAGAATGTGATTAAAGGCTCTTTTCCTATGTCAAAAGTTTTAGTTTTCGAGGGTAATAGCTACGTATGTTGAAAAAATGAAGATACTAGACTATTTTATGATTGCAAATGGTAAAGAATGTGATTAAAGGCTCTTTTCCTATTTCAAAAGTTTTAGTTTTCGAGGGTAATAGCTTTGTCTGTGGAAAAAATGAAGATATTAGACAATTTTATGATTGCACATAGTAAAGAATGTGATTAAAGGCTCTTTTCCTATTTCAAAAGTTTTAGTTTTCGGGGGTAATAGCTACGTATGTTGAAAAAATGAAGATATTAGACAATTTTATAATTGCAAATGGTAACGAATGTGATTAAAGGCTCTTTACCTATGTCAAAAGTTTTAGTTTTCGAGGGTAATAGCTACGTATGTTGAAAAAATGAAGATATTAGACTATTTTATGATTGCACATGGTAAAGAATGTGATTAAAGGCTCTTTTCCTATTTCAAAAGTTTTAGTTTTCGGGGGTAATAGCTACGTATGTTGAAAAAATGAAGATATTAGACTATTTTATGATTCCAAATGGTAAAGAATGTGATTAAAGGCTCTTTTCCTATGTCAAAAGTTTTAGTTTTCGAGGGTAATAGCTACGTATGTTGAAAAATGAAGATATTAGACTATTTTATGATTGCAAATGGTAAAGAATGTGATTAAAGGCTCTTTTCCTATGTCAAAAGTTTTAGTTTTCGAGGGTAATAGCTACGTATGTTGAAAAAATGAAGATATTAGACTATTTTATGGTTGCAAATGGTAAAGAATGTGATTAAAGGCTCTTTTCCTATGTCAAAAGTTTTAGTTTTCGAGGGTAATAGCTACGTATGTTGAAAAAATGAAGATATTAGACTATTTTATGATTGCAAATGGTAAAGAATGTGATTAAAGGCTCTTTTCCTATGTCAAAAGTTTTAGTTTTCGAGGGTAATAGCTACGTATGTTGAAAAAATGAAGATACTAGACTATTTTATGATTGCAAATGGTAAAGAATGTGATTAAAGGCTCTTTTCCTATTTCAAAAGTTTTAGTTTTCGAGGGTAATAGCTTTATCTGTGGAAAAAATGAAGATATTAGACAATTTTATGATTGCACATGGTAAAGACTGTGATTGAAGGCTCTTTTCCTATTTCAAAAGTTTTAGTTTTCGGGGGTAATAGCTACGTACGTTGAAAAAAATTAAGATATTAGACTATTTTATGATTGCAAATGGTAAAGAATGTGATTAAAGGCTCTTTTCCTATGTCAGAAGTTTTAGTTTTCGAGGGTAATAGCTACGTATGTTGAAAAAATGAAGATACTAGACTATTTTATGATTGCAAAGGGTAAAGAATGTGATTATAGGCTCTTTTCCTATTTCAAAAGTTTTAGTTTTCGAGGGTAATAGCTTTGTCTGTGGAAAAAATGAAGATATTAGACAATTTTATGATTGCACATGGTAAAGAATGTGATTAAAGGCTCTTTTCCTA
>NW_027063610.1:0-32719 GCF_032884065.1 Artemia franciscana
CTACTTCATCAACATGTTTACAAACCTGATAAATTGTCTCCTCCAAAACCATGTGCTAGATGCCCAGAAACTCAAGGATATCTCCTTAAGAAAACGAGCTCTAAGATAAGAAAATTACTGACACTCTGCAAAAGTACGGGCCACATCCTCAACCTTTTAGTGACATCAGTGGCAAGAGTAATCCCTGTCTGAGGCCATATATGTTTTTCTTCCAACTTTGAAATTGTAGGTCCACATTTAAAAGAAACTAACTTATATTTGGCTCATTGATGAAGTGTACAATGATTCGACCAGGAACTTCCAAATATATTGGTTTTATTGAACTTTAAATACATTTAAGGGTTTGCAACCTGTAAGATACCAAAACTGTACGGAACTTCTCAATTTAAAAACTTAGAGTTCTATTTAAAGTGCTTTTGTGTAAAGAGCCTTTTATTTGAAGTTCTTACAGCTTGTAGAAAGGGTATTATTTTTTTCTCATTAGTGTTGGCTTAGTTTCACTCATAATCACCATTTTTGAATTTAATGATAGTTAAACAAATTTCCCAAATCTATTATAGAAATCTATTCATCTTGTAAGTACATTTTTGCTCAAAAGAAAATAAAATAAAAATTTAAACACTCTAATTTGGTCTACTAATCTAGACGTTACTTATGCCACACGCTGTGTTTCTCTTCCTTTCTTTTAAGCTGTAGCTTCATTTTGTCAATACTAATTTTAATTTACTTCATGGATGAAATAGGCACAAAATTTGATCAAATTTTGACACAGTGTAAAAGCTGCTTCAAGAAACAAGAGAAGACACTGAAAGACAAATACCTGCATGGGATCTTAGAGATTATTAAAAACTAAATTTCTTCTCATTTTGAATCAAGTATGCGAAACAGAATAATAGAAAATTAACTTACCGGTGGTAACCATTTCATTTAATTGGTCATTCAAAGAGCAAGGAACTTTGATGTCTTTTAACATCTGGGCATACTCATTTATAAAACATGCAGACATATCTGCTTCTTTTAACCTACAACAATATACCTTCAGTCAAACATCAAATCAGAAAGTAATATAAAAAAAAAAAAATACAAATAATACAAGTTGGATATATGATTACTCAGTCCTTTAGTGTTCAATAACCTTACCAGTTTCAATACTACACACAATAAAAAGACAGAGAAAAATCACAATAAGGATAACGATGACCTGTAGCACAAAAAGGCTTGGTTCACAAGGAAACTAGAGCAACCCCATATTTCTTAACTAGACATAATCTAAACTTATTTAAAAATAGAGAATTCAATATTTGAAGGACAAGACTTATATATATAGCTACGCAGTTTCCGGTAATAGTGAGTACAAAAAAAAAAATAGAAGGCGAATAGACAATCAGTTGAAAACAAGTTAAACAAAACAGCTTAAAGAAGTGTAGCTTTCTATTAAAGTTTAGTTTGTCTTTGGGAATTAACGAGTCGTTAATGTTTAAGTTTTTAGACAAGAAAATGTAGCCAAATGTTACTATTGAGCATCGCTTGTTTACTTCCAAAGCAATATCACCAACGAAAATGTGGTATTGCCTTTAAGTCTTCGTAATTTGAAACAGCCAAAGGAATAGCGAAAAAAAAGAGCTTATAGAATGAATAGATCTAAGATGAGTCCAGATCAGAGAAATATCCCGGGGGCTCTAAAGTAAATTTTGAGTAAATTCAATCCATCTCAGCAAATTAATCTTGTAAAAACCTAGCCATTAATGAAATTTAGAGTTGAGAACAACTAACGGTATGTAGGGCTAAAGTAGATAGATAATTTATATAAAGAACACATAGCGATTTAAACCCTTGTCTCAGACCTTAGTTCCATTGTTTCACTAGAACCACCCAGTACATCCAGGAGGGCTCTCTAGTCATTCCATAAGCTTGTTGAAAGAACGTTTTTCAGCTCTGTTTGGATGCAGGCATTAAGACTAAGTAGGAGAGCCTGATGGCTGCATTCAAAATTGGTCACTGACTTAAAATTTATACTAAATAAAAGCATCTTCTCATTGTGATGCCACTGGTTACAAATAATTGCTCATTCCAGCTCATATTGATTGATTGTTCATTTTCTGAGTCCTGTGAATATTTCCTATCCTCCAGTGAATGCCAAATAATCTCCAATGGCATAGTTTCTTAACACTTGGCTAATGTTTTCTCTCTTCTGGCTAATCTTTAAGTTTAGGAATAAACTTGGGGCTCAACCTTTAGAGGGCAAGAAGTCCTTGTCTAATCACAATCTTGACCTATTACCATGAAACAGAGAATATTTTGTTAAACGTTTGGACACATTTGATGGACGAGAATACAACAGGATGGCATAGCACTTTTTGGACCAAATGCCTGAATGAGAATTCCTAGGAATCAAACAATTCCTAGTAAATCTTTAATGCAGAGTACTTTCAATGGTTAATAGAAAAAAGATTAACTTCAAAGAAAAGGAATTAACTGAGAGTCAATGATAGAACCCTGCGCCTTTTTAAAGTAAATTTCGTTAGATAATTAGTTCAGCTACGCAGTCAAAAATTAGATATAATTTCTTCACACTTTACGAGGATATTAACTTTACTACCATTTGGAAGTGAGAAATTTGGAAATCTCAAGTGATAAATCTTCTCTATTATTGTTATTTAGTGCTAGAGTTTTCATCGAGTAAAAGAAGTCTGAGAGGTTAGTAAATGAATGGAGCATAGGAAACATTTTCCTTTATTTTTTATTCTTTAGTTTATATTTAAGAGCTTGTTGTTTAAAATTTTCTCTTATGCATTTTTGAGTCATACATGGCTTATAATGGTTTTTGGTGTTAATAAATATTGAATGAAATAACAAAAGTTGAATGTTAATCTAATAAGAAGACAACAACCTCCTATTCCAATAGTAAACACAATTCATCATGTTCCAGGCAATTATGAAAAAAAAAGTGCTTCGTCATCCCTCTTTTTCGCTTTCAGAAAGATTACAAAAACATAAATATTGACATCAAAATTATTTTAGAATATATTTAGCAACTCACAAAAAAATACCCAATGCCAAAAACTTATAATAGAATTAGAACTTACCAGATCAGAAAAAGGTATAGCATCACGCAATGTCCCAAGGGTCAACAGCGAATATAATGAAAGAACAACATAGAGCCATAGACAATAAGCCAGAGTGCCATACAAGACACTTCAAAATACCAATCCAAACGTATAAATAAGCAAAAGAAGAGAAAAAGCACTACCTTTCCCCCAAATATTCAAGTTAATTTTTTTCAAAGTTTGGTTTAACAAAAAATATCACTCTCTTTTACTGAAATTTTTAGTGACAGTGGCAATCTTAGTTTACAGAAAATAGTAGAAATTTAATGCAGTCCAATATACATAGTATAACTCACCATTTAACCATATTTTCCTCTTTATCAGAGTCTGCAGAAGTATCATACATGAGTCTCTTGGCTAGATGTGCTTTATAGTAACCCATATAAAACATCTTTATTCTGTATATACTTCAATATAAGCAGAGCATCTTTGAGCCGGCTATCAATTTCATCTGATGTCAGTCTCTTCCGAAGTCGGGTCTTTCTTAGCAGTTTATCAAAATAATCTGCTAAAAGCTCTGGACAACGTAATTCAGGCAATCTTGTTGTTGCTCCCTATGATAACACATACATTATTCAGTTTTGGATGCTCAGAGGGGAATGAAGCTAATTTTTTAAAATAATTTAAAAATGAGAATTTTAGACGCAAAGATGCATCAGCTCAAGTACTGAAAGCCCAATTTCAGCCAGACCTAAAAAAAGCAAATACATTTTCTATTTAACCAGAATGAAACTGCTATATCGGAGTATATAGCTATATCAACTAGGAGTCATAAAGGAGCGTATGTAACGGGTGAGACTTGATACCTCTATCGTCACCCTCGGTTAGTTAGCAAACAAATATGGGTGAAACTTCAGTAGCGAGATGGCTGAGACTAACAGAGAAACGCCTACTGAGATTTGAGAGTACACATATGTTAAAAATTGATTCTAAGCAGGCAATGGTACACAGTGCAAAGTAAAGTGACTATAGAGACTATAGTGACAATAAACCCTAGTAAACTAGTAGACAATATAACCATACACACTTACCTGCGACAATCAAAGTTTAAAAGACCAAAGGTTTACTTTATACGCACCTCCCCAGCTAAGGCATAAAGAGAATTATAAGTTGTTGTTTTTTTCAGTGAAATACAATATTATCTTCTTATGATTTCATAGTTTCCACTGATTTAGAATATTTTAAAACAATTAAAAATAATTTCTAATTTATTCATTAGAGGCCGAGTTCCCAAGACAGCCATAATGTATCAATACGTTTTAGAATTACCATAATTGTTATACTAGGAAGGCAAAAACCCTAATAATGAAATAACCACAATATAGTAATGTGAATAAAGCATAATGATGTGCAAACGGTACAATAATTAATATATTAAACACAATACCGACGCTTCCAAAAGGAGACTTGCAAGGATATTAATTGACGACATCAAAAATCTAAATCACAAAAGTATTCAAAGCAAAGTTGAAAGTGATTAACCTAAAGCACAAACACACGTATCCTTTATTCGTCTGTACAAAGAAAAACAATTATCTAGTAAATAGAAAAACAAAAACAAATTATCTGCCAAATAGTCTGCAAAAAAAAAAATTACGTACATTTTTTTTTTAGCAAGGAAGGAAGGGAGAGTGGGTAAGCAACAGGGGATGGGTTCATCTTCCCCATTCCTGACCAATAATACTTTTCCTTTCTAATTCTTTCAGCATCCTCCCTTGAATAGATATAAAATTGATCACCTTTGAGGACCTCAATCACACTCACCGAAGAAATTAGACAGGGCATTCTAAAAGAATTTTCAAAATCGGGGGGCAGTAAGAATTCTAAATTCAAAATTGACTTACTCGTGAAGAAGGAATATCCAAGGTAAATACATCAATATCATTAACAACTTTCTTAAAAGCCTCGTCTCTTGCGGCTAAAAATCTTGGATTTCCATTAAAAGTTTCGTTCACAAGCTGGCTGAATCGATGAAATATAAAAACAAGTAAATTCACAAACTTTTCTGGGTCCTAAAAACAAAATGAAAATTCATAAAGTCAGATGTAGTTGCAACTTCAAACCAATATTAATTTAGCGTAATTTCTATTCACATCTGTGTTATTGTTTTTTAAGCAGCCAGATCAAACAGAACGGACAGTAAAACAAGCTTACTACTGTAGTATTTCAACTGAGGATAATGAGGAAGTCTTTTTCGTTGCAATTTTGAGGAAGTCTTTTTCGAGGCAGATACGCAATGTCGATTTTAACACAAAAAACATGACAGGCAACCATGAAAGACAATAGCCATGACAGTAACACAAAATACAATTATGCTCATAGAAAATTTCCCCATAGCTTCTATTTGGTGACATAGAAACCCTCCAAAAAACTTATAGTAAATACAACTAAAAATGAGCACAAAAATGCTAATGAAGGCAGAGGTCATTAATAAAAAAAAAATCAAGAAAGCACAAAAAAAATTAAGAAAGCACATAAGTCCTTCTCCCCAAATACATTCGATAATTTTTTTTTAGTCAATCAGTTTATTCAAATAGTTCTAAGGTCAAATAACCATGGCTCCCGAGTTGAAACCTCCATCTTCTGCAGCTCCTGGTGCAAGGGTAGAAGGTATTACGTTAAAAATTTCAGGACATGCTGAGGGGGGGGGATTTGAAAGTGGGCAGAGAGCTGCCAATTTCTCTGCAATAAACTCTTTAGCTTTCTTCTCTCCAAAAACATTCGACCAACATTTTGGAACAGTAATCTTGTTCAAAATAGTCTAATGATCATATAACTATGCCTCTGAGGATAGCATAATAGTCCCTAGCTTTGGAGGAGAATGGCAAACTCAATCAAAACATACTATTTGCGTATAGTTAACAAAAGGGCATATCAGCAATATCTAAGGAACGGCTAAGGGTGTTAAATTGAAACCTACACATTGAGCCTTCAGATAAATACACAACTAGTTCTAAGGGAGGGGAGGAGGTGAAGGTAGAAATTGATTTACAAATCCTCTTGATTTACGCGAAAATGTCCAGTTCGTACTTTTATTATGAAAGTAAAGAGTAACATTGAACTTTAAAATGACCAAGATTTATTCTGTATATGAGGGCAGCTGACCAAAAGCCATCCCTAACTTCCCCTTATAATCGTAAGAATGTCGGAGAATGCTCTTTCGACCGAAAATTAAGAGTGTTAGTCCTTTTTTTTGTAAGTTGAAAGAACATTGATGCATATCAGCTCCTGTCTAAAGCTGTTTTCGATATTTGGCGATATTTTGATTTCGATATATGTGGCGGGAGGGGGGGGGATTTATCGTGGGAACAATTTTACATAGGGAGATTTTTGCGGGAAAAATTTTATGGGGGGGACACCGGCTCCCATTGGTAAGAGGGCTAAGTATGATTTTAAAGAGTAGACACTACGAAAGACAGATGAAGATTTATTACACATTATCGAGAGAACTCGTCATAGATTGTTTGGGGTATTTGAGTTACTCTATTCTCTGACACTAAGCTGAACAAAAAAAAAAAAATATTCAGTCCTTCTATATAGAGCTATATTTCGAGAAGAGTTGAGATTTCAGAACACATTCTGAAAATGAAGGATGACATATACCCAAAGATTGTCTCTTCAACCAACAGTCTAGAGCCCAACGAAAAACAATCTCCCAACTCCACATGAGTTGGGAAGATGCCAGGTGGATAAATCTAAGGGAAATGAGGGCTTTTTGGAACAGTACAAAGTAAGAAGCACTGAATGAATTGCGATGGAGGAAGAGTGTGTGTATTTATGTTAGCGACGGGCAAGTTTGGTTCTAAAGTGAGTTACTAGAAGAAGTAGAAGTTAGAAAATCAAAGTGAATTAAAGAGTTAAACAACTTTACGTAGGTCATTTAATACTGCCAAATTAAAGTTTAGATAGCAATGACAAGAATTCCACAAAATTGCCAGATTATTTAGTTTATTTTTAATTGGTTAAATAAGTGACATACCAACGCTATACAGACTGATTCTAACATCAAGTTTCTCTATTGCTATTATTAATAACACTATACATAAAAGAAGACAAGAATGAAAATTCAACCATCTAGTACAGATAGTTCAGTTATTTAATGGGATTTAGATTAAGTCAAACTTGGAATAATTCAAAAAAATTCAAAAGCTATAAATATATAAATAAATATAACTATAAACTGTACGTTATATCTTATTCTGTAAAAGCACTTGTGCATTTTTTATCACATGCTTACTGCTATCGTTTGATCACCAAAGAAAACACAAGATATATGAATAAATGAATAACCCAGACTTTCTTACATGGCAAATTAATATGAAAAAGAAGTTTATCGTCGGTGCACAGAAATGTGTCCAGAGGTAGACTAACCAAAGAAAGACACAGGGATAAGGATCCCACAGTTGAAATCACTAGGAATAAACCAAAGCATTTTAGTTTAATTTTGCCCATGAAACTGACCTCCAACAAGCAAGTTGAACTTTTACGCAGGAGAGTGATACATGAAATAATGATATGACAAACGTGTTCCAAGTGTTTAAAAATAGCTCTTTTAAAGTGAAATATTAAGAGTTGAAAAAACTCTTCTCAAAGAGGGAAATACTGTAAAAAGCAGACAATTCTATTTAGAGTTTATTTTAATAAAAATAAATTCAGACGAAAAACGCAACATAATAAGTTGTTTAACCACTTACTAAGATGAGACATTTCTGAAAAGAAACACAAAAATAGCCAAACATCCTAGACTCCAGGATATGTGTAGGTTGAAAAAGGGGATTTAAAAATATCAACATCCTTGCGTAGAACAAGGGTGGCACCGGATGGTTTGGCTGGACATATCATTTAAGACAACTTTTGATTCCGAATGTAGCGCTTGTTTTTCTTTAGATACTTTTGACCGTTGATATGTACACAATCTTTGAATTGTTTTGAGTAATGCATGTGTCTGTATTTTCTTGGGGTTTTAAGTTCTACCTTCAGCTGTTCAATCTATTGGGAAAATATTTCTTGTTCCAAGTTTTGTCTAGTGCTCGTATCTTGCACCATTATTTTTGAGTCCTCTAAACGTAATCAAATATTAATGTCCTGTCTTATCATGCACACCAGTAGGAACCGTCTCTTATAATTAGTTCGGGCCAACCATAAATTGAGACTCTACTGTATTTATATGTCACCCTATCTACTCGCCCCAGTTATCCAATTAACCCCTCTAGGGGCTATGGTATCCACTTTATCATACCACAAAAGGAATGGAGGAGAGAAAATTTTCTTTTCACCTCACGTAACTTTAAGTAAAAAGCAAAAATCATCAAAAAAAAGGAAGGACACTTCTATCATTATAAACTAGACACACTTCAATTTATTCATTAAAGGAATTACAACAGGAGACTATGGATTAATCTTTCCTGCTGATAACCAATTTTTAGGTGATTATGAATCTCATAAAACAACTATTTTATGTACTTGAGATTTAGATACCTGATTTATGTTATTTGCGTTTTCCATGATATGCAAATGTCCAGATTTAAACATTTGCTGCTCTAAATCTAATAGCATTTGAACCGTTCCTCCTGGTTCACGACAGGCAACCAAGAAGAGTAGTCGATGTCCTTCAGTTTTACTGTAGCTTGATAGATACTGGCACTCAGATGAAATTGTTTCTTTAAAGGGTCTTACTAATACATCCAGACAACAATTCTGAAGCTACAAATCAAAATTAATATGAACTGTATTGATTATCAAAAGAAATTATACACATTCTAGCAAAAATAAATTGTCTGAGTTTTACACAACACATTCAAGCATTTGATTAAATGATTATAGCAATAGCAACAATTACTATATTAAATAATATATAATAAACGAAACACGTATAAATATATTAATCTTCATCATAAGCAGCCCAACAGCGCTACCTAAGTAAAGAACGACGAGGATACAATGTATTTTTTTTCGGTTTGTTTTAGACAAGGGCATTTAGAGGGAGTAGTCGTAGAAACTTGAAAAATAGCTCATTCGATTGGAAATTGAGAGGGCTAGTGTACTTTTTTATAGTAAAACCTGATTAAAGGGCAAATAGCCTCCCAATTCCAATCTTTTCCCCAAACATATACTTAGAATTTTGAGACATCCATAGTTTTCAGTGTAGCTGAAAAGTCCGGAAATCATGTCTTTGAAGATGACGACCCTCCCACAGATCTCAAGGCTGTGGGATTGTAAGTTATCCCACGAGTGCATATAGGCTATATACAAAAATGGTGGTCGTATAAAATTCGGAAGGGGCTCACTAGATTGGTAAAAAGATGTTCTAGTACCCCATTCACGACTCAAAGTGATTGGAGGGTAAATACCTCCTCCCCCCCACACAGACACAAGTCCAATTTCACAAAATACATCAGATGAAAATTTTCAGGGGGCCTTTTGTTGTTGCAGAAAATTCAAAATGGGTTTGTTCGATTAAAAACTGAAACGACTAGTGTGCTCTTTAGTTGTCAAGTGATTAAAGGGGTTCCCACCCCTCAACACCCATTAATTCCCAACCACATCAGAACATTTGACCACATCAACCACATCAGTCATTTTGTTCAGCATAGTTGAATGGTCCGGAAATTATAATTTTGAGGATGACAGCCCTCCATAGCCCTCAGGGCAAGGCTTACATAACTAGGCCTTTGGAGTTGACCCGACCCCCAAAAATCTGGGGGAAAGGGTTGTGAGTCATGCACCAGTGAACTTTAAAAGAGGCTTATTTGATTGGAAATGTGCAATTCTAGTTCCCTCTAAAGAGTCAAACTTGATGGTGGGAAACTAGCCACTCCCCTTCCTGACATTCTGTATTCCCCAAAACGAATTCGATCTAAATTGAAATAGCCACTTTGTTACAAATAGTACAAAGAGCATATAATAATGTTTTCAGGTTGGGTACAACCCCCAAAGCCCAGGAGCGGAGTTGTAAGTTATGACCCGGGGCATATAAGACTTAAATGGAACGGGTGGTCGTATATACTTTGGAGCGAATGGGGCACATTTGATTAGAAATTGGAAGTTTTAGTGTCCTTTTTAAGAATAAAAAATGTTTAGAGGAAAATCAACCACCATCAAGCCTATCTATCCCCACGACACATCCGATAAAACTGTAAGATAGTTATTTTGTTATGCATTGTTGAAACTAAAAGCTACAGTAATTATTTCTTTGGGGATATCAACCCAAAACTGTCAGGAACTGATGAAGGAGGTGATCAAAAAGGCAATATTTGCATGCTACCAATACTTCTACAACTACCACCACTACGGCTGCCACAAAACTACATTTGCAATATTGAGGGGAAATTTGAACTAAAAAAAAAGATAATGCACATTATCTCTAGTATTGATTTGGGCATTAAGCTGAAACTTTCAGAGAATTTTTACAGGGGAACATCATCTGACCAAAAGGCGATATGTGCACACAACTGCTAATACTACTATCACTACTAAATTTAATACTACTATTACTACTTCAACTACTTATTGCGACCCGGCTCAATAGTGACCAAAACTCTAAAACGTACCACTTTACGATAGGATCCTTTTTAGTCTAGAATCAGCATGTCATCACCTTCTTATCAAACAGTTCGTGGTAACGAACTGTAGTAAGGAGCGACCCGGCTCAATAGTAACCAAAACTCTAAAAAATGGAATTTTGATATCAATAGCTAGATCAAAAGAATTGTATTTTAATGCTGACTTTAAATATATATGTTTCATCAAGTTTTGTCTTACTCATCAAAAGTAATGAGCCTGAGAAATTTTGCCTTATTTTAGAAAATAGGGGGAAACTACCCCTAAAAGTCATATAATCTTAACGAAAATTACCCCATCGGATTCCACGTATCAGAGAACCCTATTGTAGAAGTTTCAAGCTCCTATCTATGTCTTTGGGGAAGACTTACTCCCCCACAGTGCCCGTGGGAGGGGCTACAAGTTACAAACTTTGACCAGTGCTTACATATAGTAATGGTTATTGGGAAGTGTACAGACGTTTTCAGGGGATTTTTTGGTTGAAGGGAGGGTCTGAGAAGAGGGGAATATGTCGGGGGAACTTTCCATCGAGGAATTTGTCATGGGGAAAAAAATTTCCATGAAGAGAGCGCAGGATTTTCTAGCATTATTAAAAAAAAAAAATTATGAAAAAGTTTTTTCAACTTGAAGTAAGGAGCAGCATTAAAACTTAAAATGAAGAGAAATTATTATGCATATTACTCCTCCTAATACCTAGCTCTTTACGCTAAAATATTTTTAGTAATTTCAACTATTTATTCTAAGGCTTTTGTGATTCAGGGTTCATTCTTAATGAATTGGGACATAATTTAAGCTTTAGTGTAAAGAGCGAGGTACTGACGAGGGGGTGAACTCCATAATATATGCAAGTAAAACATGAGAATACAAAAATTCTTTACGTCAGCTAATTTATAAATTATGTACATATTTTACTAATAAAAAAATTCGTAAAAAAATTTAAAGTTCTAGTTACCTTTTTTGGTAACCAGAACATCGGAGGGCAACAAGGCCTCCTCCTCCACTCCTTTTTTCTCAAAATCATTCGATCAAAACTATGCAAATTACGTTTTAATTCTTCATCTGCGGAGAACCACAATCAAAACATGCATTGATTAAAAAACATTCAGAAATTAAATATAAAAAAAACAAGTTTTTTTTAACTGAAAGTAAGGAGCGACATTAAAACGTAAAACGAACAGAAATTACTTCGTATATGAAAGGGGTTGCTTCCTCCTCAACACAAACTAACACTATTCAAATTGTTATGTTTAATACCAAATGTTTCCATACCAGAAAAAAAAGTCATTACAAAAGACTAAGCTACTTTAATTAGAAAAATAGTATTAAATTGAGAAACGTAAGTAATATGGATAGAAATGTTTGTATTCTTTTGAAGAAGACTCCATCCCTTTAGCCAGGAGTCAATCATTTCAAACTGGTTTTTGGATAGCTTTAAATGACATATGAGATTTTTATGACCTACTTGAAACTATAAACGAGGATAAGCATATAACTTTGCTGGAAAATTGTTTCACCGAAATCTGTTTTTTTTTTTTTTTCTTCTTCCTTACTTCCATCAGAATCTGAGTTCTCTTTATCTAATATCATGTATGACTTTGGTATGGACAATCCGTCACAGCTTAGAGCGTGTTTCATTGCAAACTGCAAACTAGGATACGCCACTTTATATCCTGACATAATCCCTTAAATGCTTGTTCATCAGCAATAAAAATCAAAGGAGTAATCTTTGGGTTCCCTCTAAATTATAAGGAAACATATGGTAAGTGATATTCCTGCAGTGAGGAGCCCACTACACGATACATACAACATATATGGGGCCAAGGCACTTGTTTGTTACCCCCTCCCCCTTTACACCCAAAATAAAGTCTATAGCACACATTTACTAATAAAGTGAGGGTTTCACATTTGAAACATTAGCGTCACTTTACCACAATCACAACAAAAGTTGTTAGGGGGATTTAAGCATATTATAGGCATTTTTTAACAAACGTAACATTAAAAGAAATGAATTTTTAAATGTGCAGTATATTATAATCCAGATATAAAGCAAACAAAATTATGTTTTTACTGGTTTATTGTTATCCCACTAACAGATATCGTCCTAATAAACGTATCCTAATCAAAATATCAAGAGGCAGAAACATGTTGACCTGTATTACCTTCTTCTGGCTCACAGGTTCCAAGTATTTGCTTGCTCTCTGCTCTTCTTCATTGAGTTTGGTGTATGCATACTTAATATATTCTTCCCTTCCATGCTCTAAAAGGTAGCTTCCAGCCTGCCGTAGGTAAAAGCTTCGAGTCGAGTCAATATAGGCTTTCTCGAAATGATCTATGTAGAGTTGAAGCTTATCACGAGTGTTCAAACACAAATTTACTAGAATACAATCAACCAATCAATCAGTCAATTTACTTTAAGAAAAAACAGATAAAATTAAACAACTGCTTAAGAAAACACGAATCAGGTGTCCAATTTTCAAGATGTTTGACGTAAACATTTAAAAGCAAACCTAATAGAAGGACTCCCACAGAAAGACCCTGAATTTGTTGCTAATAATAATATTGAAATTAGAAATACATGGTATATTTGTAACATACTTCAATCAAGCTCATTGGAACAGCAATGCCTAGCCCTAGTCCTGACTCTTTGATTAGATAGCCCGCTAATTAGTTTTATGTTTATATTGCATTAAGCGCTCCGGTTCAGAAACATCAATGTGTATAATATGCAGATAAAATAATGTCAAAGTGGACACTATGCGCAACATACTTTAATATAAGAATACCTTTGGAGCTTCCTGCATATAACGGGTTTTAATTCGATTTAACATATTCAACCTAACTTAAACCAGATTACTAGATAAAAGTAACCAGATAAACAGAGATCAAAATGACTTACCATAAGATTCTTTAACAGCAATAAATTGACTAGAGTTAATCTTTTCATTGCATCGTTCTTTATTGACTAAACCGAGAGCTTCATCTAGTAATTCCACCCTAATTGATGAGAATATACTTTTGTTCCAAATAGATACTAGCAACTGAAAAATAGAAGCAAAAAATGACAATACTAGTGGAACTAGTACCATGATCAAGAAAATTTGCTACAGATGATATGGATGTTACAAAGGAAAAATATATTTTTGATTTTAAAACCCTTCAAGGTAGAAAAGCATATACTACCTTTCGAAGCCATCCGAGACCAACTTTTCCATAGGCGATTAATCAAGTCACTTAGACAGAGCATTCTTACAAGCTAGAAACGAGCCAAATCAAGCAGGCTTTTTTGCATTGAAAAAAAAAGAAGAGTACAGTGTTCGGGAATTTCTGAAAATTGTTTGGGGTATGAATATCTATCGCTTCTAAAAGGGCTTATTCAGACTGTGCAAAATGTCCGAAAGATACATCCAGTTCCAGTTCCAAAAATTGTAGGGAGGTATATGGACTAACAACAAGTCCTTTCGCCTTTTTGACTTCTTCTCCAGAAAAACTAGCAACTGGAAGCACTATTCTCCTCCAGTTTGCAAACAACGAATATATGCAATTATGAACAATAATACACTGTTATTGATTGTGGGAAGTGCGAGTACCTGAGCTCCCCAGCAGTTTAAGGCCCTAAGCCGGCCGGTACCAATACAGCTCTTTCTTCTCATTCCCGCTCTCTTCTGCACAATCAAAAACTATGGATAAATCAGTTCCTTTTAAAAATTGACTTCTTCAAGCTTTAATCATTATTAAACAATATTTCTCTTCTTTAAGATATCAATTGCTGCCTTAAGATATCAATAGATGCCAACAATTTTCGGAAATTTGAAATCCTGGTAGTTACACCTAGTTCTACAGTCTTTATGTCGAAAAATTTGATGAAAGTGGATCCAAAGATTTATTTTGAGCATTTTGTGATATACATGGAAAAAAAGAAGAAAACGTCCGGTTGTCATCTATCTCCAAAATTTCAACAGCGAATCTTCAGCTGATGAAATCAGAGCAGTACTCCAAATCTATGGGTAGACTCTAAGCAAGCATCAAGCAATTTTCAAAGGGAATGATTTGATCAAGGTACCCGCAAGCCGAGCGTAGAGGCTTGTGCCGTCAAAACCCACATCTATCCAGCGGTTATAACAAACATACAAAAATTAGCTTTTTTGTCTCCAATGATGCCTGACTCATCTCTATTTTATCACAATGATGACCATGACACTTCAAACTCTCCAAGAAAAATCCAAATAGCATAGTAGGCAGAAAGTAAATGGAGGAGTCTTGACTAAAAAATAGTCAGAGATACCGTCTCCAGGCATCAGCTAGCAGAAAAGGCAAGAAAAAAAGAAGGAGAAACCCGAAAGAAAGAGCATATAGATTTCTTACAAGATCTGTTTGGGTAAAAAAGCAAGTAGAAAAAAGAAAAGGAGATAAAGTGATTAGAAGAAAGATAATTGCTAGATTTTCTAAAAAAAAAAGTAGCCTGGACTTTTGTGTATTTAGGGGAGGCACAAAAGGGGACTACGAATGTAAGACTACTTTAAGAGAAAGGTTATCAGTTATATTAGCAGACCTGGGACTTCACACAGATTTCGTTCTTAGAAGAAGAAGTGCTTAAATTATAAACAAAGAATAAATAAAATGAGCTTAAAGTGTAAAACTGATGGAAACACACTGGTAAAAATACACAGCTATCATTTAGAAATTCAAACAAATGAAAACATAGCAAAACACGGGTAATGTTTTTTTTAAAGACAGCAGGAAAAAAACACAAGCTTTTAATTATGAAAAATTCAAACGTTTCGGCGTCATGTCTGGAAAAAGCTTTAACACGAAAAAAAGTGAGAAAAAACTAGCCTGGAACAAAACCCAATAAAAACATAGATAATTGTGCACACACTATACAAAAGGAAAAGACAAAAAGAAAAATCACAGCAGTTTGGTCTGTTGGTATGGTATAAAAAAGTTTTTAGCAAAATTATGGTACAACTATATTGAGAAACGTCCAAAAGTGCTCAGAAGGAATAACTTCGAAGGATACCTAGAACTATTGAGCATCTCATTACGGAATCAGTAATTGTATTGGTGATTTCGACTATGCATTACAGCAGAAAGACTTCAAATACAAAACCAAGAGAAGAGAATAACCGGGAATCATTCAAGTGTATCGACACCAGAGGGACAAGCGGTATATTTAGGATTTACTGCAACCTAGATCTAATGAAAATTGGTCAAAGCTTGAATACACCGATTAGGCAACGATTGGTCCTCTCAAATTCGAGCCAGAAAGCGTCATTCCATGAGCATCCCAAACATAAGGATATTGGAGATTGAACTCAAATCGGCTGTGATAAATAAAAGTACAACATGCACCATTTTTGTAACTTTTCAGGAGAGCCAAAATACTGATGAAAGTTAGTTGGCTGTGGTCACTTTTAGGGATGTGATAAAAGAAACATATTCTAAACCACATTTTTATGCTCTTTTCAGTGGTATAAATTAAAATTAAATGTTCCAAGCGAATTCACACTTATTCCATTTTATGACGTATATCTTCTTTCTCCTATAGAATTAGATATTCTTCTTCTATCAAAGAATTCTGAGTGAACTTAAATTAATCCATTTTTGGCGCATGTCTCCTTTTTTCTTGACAAAAAAAGAAGACAAATGCCATTATAGCTCCACAAGATAATCCTCTTCAGTCAAAACTTCCGTATGTCACTTTTTTATCTTTGTAACAGTACAAGATATTAAATTCTGACTGCACCATTCGATTCCTCGTCCTAACTTTACCCACGACACATACGTAAATCACTTCCCACTAGAATGACATATATCAGATTTTCAATTATCACAGCCGAAATATATTACGAGAGAAAAAGGTTAGAGGAAAAATTCAAAGCATAGTAAAAAAAATCTGCAGGAACCAGGGGAAGCTTACATGGAAAGAACCGACGCAGGTCGGTTCTGGACTCGACTTAATTTTTTCAGTTTTTAAAGGTATTTTATTAGAAATCTTTAAATACAACATAGAATGAATGACACAAACCTCAAAAGCTCTGCCTATGCAGGGTTTTATCGGATCTAAGGAAGGAAGTGAATCATGGGTCAAGTGTCTGACACAAATATGAGAAAGTCAAACGTTCAAAAGAAGAAAATAAAAGTTCAGAACTTGCAACATTACACGAGTTAAGGGACAAACAGCGTTTTCAGAGATCAGTTTATCGTACAAAATCCAATGTACAATTGAAATTTACCCAAAGGAGAAATAGAACTCGACAACAATCTGTTTTTGGATTCAATATAAAGGACTAATATTAATTTTAGCAAAGATATTTACATTCGGAAATTTTTTTCTCGATTTTGGTTGCGGTTCATTGAAATATTTGAAACTTAATTTTAACATAACTGCTTTCTTTCAAAACACAGGACTTAGATAGGATATTGCGGATGGGTAATTCTTGTTTGCAATAATAATTTGCTTCGCTTCCAAGGGATTCTACAATCATGCAAGGACACTCTTTCATTCCTCCACTACACATCTTTTGCAACATTAATACAGAAATCAATTCTCTCCTTTTTAGCGGTTTTTTATTATTCAAAATATCTTTCTATTTAATACCATTATTATAGCTTTTTCATTCTCAAATATTTAATATTGGTTGAAACGTAATTTTTTTTCGTTAGCTTCTGGTGCATAGTCTATCAATCAGAATCTTTTTCGTAGATTATTTTCTTTTTCGTTTTTTACCTGACCACAAAGATTGGTTGTGCAAATAGACCCAGAGCTATGCAAATGTCACACTTGTTGACGAAAACAGAGTTACTCAAAATCAAGGAATAGTCAGAGACAAAGAGCAAATACTACAGGAAACTGTTTGCATTAATTTTTATCTTTTTATTAATTAATAATTTTTATTAATTATTTCTGTCGCACTAAGGTAGAACCAGAATAGGCAAGTAAAACTGACAAACACTCCCCTTAACGTACTGAAATTACAGAATATGCATCAACGTATGGCCTAAAGGTCTGGAAAAACAGTGCAACTTAAATAGTGAGGGACAACCAGTACGGGAGAACAAAAAGAGGGATAGACCATCAAATCTTAACGTTTCTCAGGGACTGTCGCCTTTAGCATAAATGAACAATTGATAAGGTATTAGGTTGGAATCTACATGCCCTATTTTGCACTAAAATAGTGAAGCAATATGACGCCGTCATACTATCGATTTTGTGAACATTACAGCGATGTTCAGTCAATTATTACTCAACCTAGAAAATATCTTTTTTTTAGTTTTTGGAAAAGTTGCATATATCAATACAAATTACGTCACACAGTTATTTTAAACTGTTTATATTGTCAAATTACATAAATACCTTAGCCAATACATCAGTAAAGCTATCCGATTTTTTTTTTTTTGAACAAATAGACTTGAAAGTTAAAGTTCAAAACACTATATCTCCTCGTCAAGCCTGCTGAAACCTAGATGCCCCACTCCAGAGCAATATGCATCTCAACCTTCTTCAGAAATATTGTTGAAATTGTGTAAGATTAAGAAAGCCCCCCTGTGGTGGGTAGTCATCCCTCTGAAGCACACAAGAGGGTTTGGACGACTAAGAAGCAAATTAAGAAAAGGTAAACTAAAGAAAGTATCGCAAATTGTTTTCAAAAGTTAGGAACAATTATATGAGTAGACAAGAGAAATAAAACCGTTCCTTGATAAACACTTATCTTTGAAAATTTCAAGAGTTGGTATTTCGTTACAAAAAAAGGGAGTTTGTGTAATGTAGGATTCATGAAATCCCATGCTTTAGTTAAACAGTTAGTCACTTATTGAAAAAATAAACGTAGCCTTGTTCAATGTTTGCAGATGAAGGGCTTGACGGACGAGTGCAAGAGTCGATTAAATGCTGCTCGAACAGCGCATTATCTATAAGACTAATGTAGATACCAGAAAGTGAGGAAGTAAATGCAAGGTCTGTAAAAGAAATGAAGACAAACCCTAAAGCCATTTTTCTTTGTTAAAGACAAATCAAAAGAGAATGTTTATAATTTGAATGTTGTGTTTATAAGTGATTAAATAAAAAACCAAATTTTCTTATAACTGCAAGTAAGGAGCGACATTAAATCTTAAAACTAAAAGAAATTACTCCGTATATGAAAGAGGTTGTCCCCTCCGCAACGCCTCGCTCTTTACGCTAAAGTTTGACTGTCGGACGTGTCAGAAACGAAACTGAATAACAAAAAAATATGTCGTTAAATGATAGGCGGCTGTAAGAATTACAATGAGACAAAAACGGAAGTTTAGGCCTAGAAAAAATGCGGTTATGCCAAAACTAAAATCAGATCAAATATGAAAATGAAGAAAAAAGAAATATATGGTTAGAAGACATGTGACAGCGAGGACAAAGAAATATGCGCTAAGAAGATAAGCCACAGCGAGAATTATAAGTGAGAGCAAGGATCAGAATATGTTAAAATGAAGGTGAAGAACAAAGAATGGTGCGTTTAGCAGAAAAATGAAAGCGAGTACCGTATCAGAACTTGACAAAGATCAATGTGAAGGGCAAGGAGTTCTGCTGTTAGAAGATTAGCGAAACCGAGGGGTAAAAAATTGATAACACTATAAATTAGTTAACGCATAAGTAAGAAACATTATGAATGTTTTTGTACAAATAAATTGCGAAACATTGACTTTATTTCTTCTTTCATCAGGTTCCTTTTCATTTTCTTAAAAATACAAAATCAAATTGAATTTGCGTTCTGCTAATTTCACATTATAATATAACAGTCAAGAATACATCTCCCGGATGGTTATATTTCTATGGTATTTTATTTTCTTAATATAAAATAAAAATTTTATATAACGTAACTAATAGAATAATCTCTGACACTTACCCTTTTCCCCATACCTGACGGTACGGGCTCCTCTTCTGGAGCATTTATATTTCTTTGTCTACTTAAGGTTTGTAAAACAGAATCCAGTCCGTTAAAAGGAAGTTGTAAATAACAGCATTGTGTCCAAAACCTTGACCATTCAGAGGTGTAACCATTTAAAAGATCTTGCTCATTCTGATGCTGACGTATCCTCTACAAAGAATAATTTAAAAGAGAGAGAGAGATCTAGGCTTCTCCTTGTAGGGGGGGGGGGGAGAAAATGTATATTTTGCCACCCTCTGACACACCTTGAGCATTAAACTTTCCGTTTAGAACAAAACTTGAATTCATTTTCTGATATAAAACTTATAGCCTTTTCAATTACATTTATAGCATTTGCTAAAAAGGCAGTTTTTATCAACTAAAAGTTAATTTCCAAAACTTTTGAAAGATGCTTGATATTACCAATCGAAAAAGAACTTGGCTCTTTCAAATATGGCCAGTGCCCAAGGTCTACTTAAACGGAAGAGGGTAAAGATAATACGGTGTGAACAGCGGTGGGTCACTTTACACAGAAGGGGCTCCTGAGACTCTAGTTCCATATCCCACAAACCTCATTTGCATATACCATAAACCTCATTAGGATCTTACACCGGTCAGGACAAGATTATATATTCGACCTTCAATGAATAAAGGAAATGACCAGTTATTATAATACTTATAAATTCAGTAATCCCATGACAATTATATGAATAATTTTTGTATTTGGATTGAATGAAATTGGTCTTATGACACGCGATTGGGTAAAGTGAAACGGACGCATTTTATAATACAAGCCAAATGTTATTGAATCAAAAAGTGACAAATCTACTACCCCTTTTTTTTCTTATGACACGAAATCGGGTAAAGTATGCCGGCGACCTCCTGTTCCCCAATGAATCAATTACTAAGACATTTCTAGAGGCAACTTATGGTCATCCATGTCCTACCTCCAACGGACCCCAGAACCCCTAATGCAACTTCCCTTACCTACTTTTGGGACTTTTGATTGGTGAGCATAATTTCTTGGGATTTTTTTTTTATGTGGCTGCACCCCGTGGTACTTCATGCTCGGTCATCGTCATTAGTTTGTTTATTATATATTTTAGATCAATATTAATCGTACAATGGAAGGATAAACACTTACATCATACTTTAAAAAAAAAGTGAAGATGAAACATTCCAAGAAATTGTGTGCACATGATAAAGTTATCGTCGCGTTCAATAATGATGAAACAAATATTTGAACTATGAAACAACTACTAGTGCTAATACTATTGGATAGATAGATATGAGTGCGTTGTCATGACAGTAAAGGATTAAAATCCTTCGGAGTAGAGAAAAGATTCAAATCTTAAGATGGTGGATATGCGACAGTAACATTTCTAGAGATATTAGCACTCAAAGAAAATACAAACATAAAATTATAAGTTGATGAGGAAGGTCAACTTCTTGTTTATGGTTTCGGTAACCTTTTATCTGTTGATAGATCTTATTGTCATCTTTCTGGTATTAGTATTCAAATGAAAGCAACAGAAAAAGAAAGCCATAATGCTGCACTAATGTCAATGCATATCTTTTCTAGGTGCCAAAACTGCGAACTATGTAAAAATAATGAGGTCATAGACAGTGAAATCGAAACCATAATAAAAAGGGCATTGGCTGACAATATAACAATGGGGTATAAGGATGAATAAATGAAAAACAAAACGCAAGCGCAAATTATTCCTACATTGATCGTAGAGCAACAGGAATAGTCAATGAACCCAATAATACCAATGATGATTTGTAAGATAAAATTATAGATGGAACCATATTAAAACTCACGTAAGGTTCCAAAATGGAAAAAGTACCATGTCAATAGAAAACATAATGAAGCATTTCAAGGAATGGATTAAAAGCATTCATTTTCGTTTTTATGATGATATCCCACATGTCGTTCTTTCAAAAAGAAAATACTTTATGCATTACTTAGTTGTGTTTCCATTATTTCTAGGTATACTAGTAAGTCGAAGAATTAGAATGTTTACTAAAAAGTCAGAGATGTTAGAAAAGGAATTTTCAGAGACCTATATACTATTAGAGGGCTCACAGAGGTTATATTAGAATCTGAAATAGATTAACGAGGCTCTTACCAAAGTCTGAGAGAGATGAGCAGGATTTTTTTTTCCAAAATTTACAAAGATAAGCAAACACCAGCTCAGACCCACAAACACATAAAGACTGACAGAAAAAAACCAAACAACCGCTCAGACGAAGAAGCACAAAGAGAGAGAAAGAGACAAGCAAACAGCTGCTCAGACACACAGCTAAAAAGAGAGATAGAGACAAAAACACATAAAAAAAACACCCAGACAGAAACAGAGACAAGCAAATACCTTCCAGACACAGAGGCATAGAGTGGCATAGAAAGAGAGAGAGAGAGAGAGAGAGAGAGAGAGAGAGAGAGAGAGAGAGAGATTTAACCCCCTAAAAACACAGTCAGACACCCAAAGACAAATATACAGGTACAGAGTGAAAGAAAGACAAGCAAACAGCAGCTAAGAGACAAAGAGAGAGAAAGAGACAGAAATACATACAAATACTCAGTCAGACCCAAAAACACACAAAGACAGACGGAGAAACAAGCAAATACCCACTCAGTCACAAACACAAAGAAATTTAGAGAGATAACACACACACAAACACATAGATCTAGACACAAACTCGCACAAAGATAAACATGGGAACAAGAAAACATCCGCTCAGACATATAAGCAGAGAGAGAGAGAGAAATAAAAAAAACACATACAAACACACAAAGTGAGACGCACAAGCACAAAAAGACAGACACGGAGACAAGCAAGCACTCAGCAAGCACGGAGACACGGAGACAGACAAGTAAGTTCACAAGTAAGTATATAAAAAAATATTCGTATTATTTGTGATGACATTACTGAATATTAAGCATTATAATAACTGATCATTCCTCTTATTCAGTGAAGGTTGAATATATGTTAATCATGTCAAGATAAGATAATATTTATTTGCAAAAGGCTATCACAAGCTCTAAAGAACCGAATTCGCTTTATATGTCACTAAAAGATAAGAAAAAAAAATATCAAAATAGTACATTAAGTCAAACACTTAAAATTAAAAGGGATTTAAAAAGCAAAATCATCAAAGATAAAGGGCATCTTAACAATTAAATTACAAAAACATTGCAGTAAATAAAAAAAGAATAAAAACGGCAATAGAGGAAAAGGGGAATTTGGCAATTAATCACGAATTATTATTAAGGTGTCCCAGAATAAAGGGTATAAAATTTTGCGAAACCTTTCTGTAACAGCATGGATCGGAGAGTAAGTTGGGATTGCTAAGGAGGCTGACCGGGGGAGTCGGAGTCTAATGGGATTGTGAAAATCAGGGAGTAAGTCCTCAGTACGGGGATTGGAAATGACTGATTTAGCGAAAAGCAGGCAAATTTTTTCCCTCCTTTCTTTTAAGGTGGTAATGCACAGCTTTAAGGAGGAAGGAGTATGACATTTTGCCTTCTTTAGAAATGATCCTGAGCAAACGCTTTTGGACCGACTCGATTGTGTCACTAAGTTCATTTGAAAGTTGCGAATGCCAGACCGGACATGCATATTCCAATAACGGCCTGATAAAGGATAAGTAAACACGGAGGGAATGTATCTTAGGACAATTAAATTTGTTTAGTAGCTTAAAAATGGATAGTGAAACATTTGCTTGTTTAACAATGTTGAATACATGTGTTTCCCACTTAAGATCGTTAGAAAATTGTGACACCACGAAGCTTAACATGTTTCACTAGCATTTCACTTGGGATCGGATCGCAAAAAGCAGGAGTAGATTTCAAGAAGGAGTAGACAGGAGTAGACAGGAATATCATGCTAATTAGGTTTGTGATATATACAAATGAGGTTTAGGGTATATGTAATTGGAGCGTCAGACAAACCTTTTGTGCAAATTAACCCACCACTACTAACGTGAACCATACAGTTTATAAGATAGTTATATTTACTCTTTTTGCAGTTGCAGTATAAAACATAAGAATAAAAAGAGATATGTCAAAATCCGAAAAGGATTTATTATTAGTTTTTACAGAATAATATTCTTTTCAGGAATGAGGAAGGATACAAAGACTATTTGAGATGGTGATTTTTTTTTTCTTTAAAGTACAACTTTTCTAGGTTTTCTTTCGGTCGCCTGGTTACACACTCCCAAAAATCATGCACACCCGGCAGCGCGTTACAAGCGCGGTGTAACTAATTCAAAATTTTTTATGTAGATTTTTGTCTTGGAAACCCTCCCAATTCGAGAATGTTTGTAAATTTGTTACGAATGTTATTAAATTAAACAAGAGCTAAGAGCTCATATGGCACTTGTGAAGAGGTCGGAAGAGCCAAGAGCTCATATGGTATGAGCTCTGGCAAAATTCTAAGAATCAATTGGTTGCTTTAAAAGGAAATCAGAAGCTTAATCCCAGTCGGGATTTAAAATAAGAGCTCTGAGTCACGTGGTCCTTCTAAATATCAGAATTCATTTAGATCTGATCACCCACTCGTAAGTTAAAAATACCTCACTTTTTCTAGTTTTTCCTCTCCTTTCAGTCCCCCAGAAGGTCGAATCGGGGTAAACGACTTTATTAAGTCAATTTGTCAAGCTCCCTGACACACCAACCACTTTTCATCGTCCTAGCACGTCCAGAAGCATCAAACTTGCCAAATCACAATACCCCACCCCCTAACTCCGCCAAAGAGAGCGGATCCAGTCCGGTTAAGTCAATCACGTATCTACGACATTGATAAGCGTTTTCCAAGATTTCCGATTTCCGCCTCCAATGTCAACAGATCTGGTCGGGATTTGAAATAAGAGCTCTGAGACTTGACATCCTTCTAAATATTTAATTTCGTTAAGATCTGGTCACCCGTTCTTAAGTTAAAATACCTCAGTTTTTCTGACTTTTCCAAATTAACAACCCCCGACTCCACCAAAGAGAGCGGATCCGGTCCGGTTATTTCCGTCACATTTCTTGGACTTGTGCTCATTCTTCCCACCAAGTTTCATCCTGATCTCTCCACTTTAAGCGTTTTCCAAGATTTCCGCCCCCCTCTCCCCCAATGAATCTGGATCCGGTCAGGATTTAAAATAAGAGATCTGAGTTACGAGGTCCTTTTAAATATGAAATTTCAATACGATCCGATAACTCTTTCGTAAGTTAAAAACGCGTTATTTTTCGAATTAATTCCCCCCCCCCCCAACTCCCCCAAAGAGACCAGGCCCGTTCCGGCTATATCACTCGGTTATTAAGTCACTCGGTAGATACCAAGTGCCATAAAAAGTTATATTTTGCCAAGCGTGCCAGAACTGCAAAGAATATGTAACGGTCAAACATGTGCACCAGGTAGCAGGAATTGAATAACCCCGTGCTTTCGGCATAACTAAGCCGGTGCTTTGATACCCGAGTTGGGTCTTGCTAAATCTAAGTCAGGACAATACCTTAACAACTCCAGTAATCAATAAAAATGAAATATCTAAAATCGTGGTGCTGGCTACTAATTTAGGTGCTCAGGATAATCAATAGGGTACGGTAATGTACCAATAATATGATGGTGCAATTGATGGGTGCAATTGATGGGACGGCCTACTAGTAAAAACCTTTTGCTGGGAAAAAACTAGTCTGTAATCCAGCTTAAAAAAAAATAGGGAATAAAGGTTTGTTGACGTACTTCTTAAGTCCCCCCATTCTAAAAAGCAAAAATGAAAGGTTAGAGTATCAGAGGAACTCTACGTACTAGCACACACACGGTGGGTAAAATAGCACCACAAAGTTTCTACCCCCTTCCCCTTCCATACTATCATACACATGAGGGTGTACTAGGATAAAATAAAAAATGCTAATCCCTCAACAATAGCCTCTCCATCTATACTAACACATACAAAGGCAGTATGAATAGCAGTAGTAGCATATTAATGTTGCCTTTTAGTCACTTGAACATCCTGCTCAAGCCATTGCATGTATTGATTATACCCCCGTGTCCATAATCAGAATTTGTAGACATAAATCAAGTTTTTGATTTAGTTCAACTACCACCTCAACATTTCCTCAGATGTTAATCAAACAGTTCGTGGTAACGAACTGTAGTAAGGAGCGACCCGCTCAATAGTAACCAAAACTCTAAAAAATTGAATTTTGATATCAATAGCTACATCAAAAGAATCGCATTTTAATGATGATTTTAAATATATGAGTTTCATCAAGTTTAGTCTTACCCATCAAAAGTTACGAGCCTGAGAAAATTTGCCTTATTTAGGAAAATAGGGGGAAACACCCCCTAAAAGTCGTAGGATCTTAACGAAAATGACACCATCAGATTCAGCGTATCAGAGAACCCTTCTGAAGAAGTTTCAAGCTCCTATCTACAAAAATGTGGAATTTTTTTTTTTTTGCCAGAAGACAAATCACGGGTGCGTGTTTATTTGTTTGTTTTTTTTTTTGTTTTGTTTTTTTTTTCTTTTCCCCAGGGGTCATCGTATCGACCAAGTGGTCCTAGAATGTCGCAAGAGGGCTCATTCTAACGGAAATGAAAAGTTCTAGTGCCCTTTTTAAGTGACCAAAAAAATTGGAGGCCATCTAGGCCCCCTCCCACGCTCATTTTTTCCCAAAGTCAACGGATCAAAATTTTGAGATAGCCATTTTGTTCAGCATAGTCGAAAACCATAATAACTATGTCTTTGGGGATGACTTACTCCCCCACAATCCCTGGGGGAGGGGCTGCAAGTTACAAACTTTGACCAGTGTTTACATATAGTAATGGTTATTGGGAAGCGTACAGACGTTTTCAGGGGGATTTTATTTTGTTTGGGGGTGGGGCTGAGGAGAGGAGGCTATGTTGGAGGATCTTTCCTTGGAGGAATCTGTCATGGGGGAAGAAAAATTCAATGACAAGGGCGCAGGATTATCTAGCATTACTATAAGAAAACAATGAAAAATAAACATGAAAACGTTTTTTCAAATGAAAGGAAGAAGTAGCATTGAAACTTAAAACGAACAGAGATTATTACGCATATGAGGGGTTCTAAAAATACTTTAGCATAAAGAGCGAGGTATTTAGGAGGAGATAAATACCTTGCTCTTTATGCTAAAGTATTTTTAGCAATTTCAACTATTTATTCTGCGGCATTTCTGATTCAGGGGTCATTCTTAAAGAATTGGGACAAAACTTAGGATTTAGTGCAAAGAGCATGGTATTAACGAGGGTACAAACCCCCTCGTATACATAATAAAAATATAAGGTTATGAAAGTTTGTTACGTAAGTTAATTCTTAAGTTACGTATATTTTTTACTAATAAAAACGTTTTTTAAAAATTAAAAGTTCTAGTTGCCTTTTTAAGTAACCGAAAAATTGGAGGGCAACTAGGCCTCCTTCTCCACCCCTTATTTCTCAATATCGTCTGATCAAAACTAAGAGAAAGCCATTTAGCCAAAAAAGAATTAATATACAAATTTCATTTTAATAATTTATGTACGGAGAGCCAAAACCAAACATGCATTAATTCAAAAACGTTCAGAAATTAAATAAAAAAAAACTAATTTTTTTAGCTGAAAGTAAGGAGCGACATTAAAAACTTAAAACGAACAGAAATTAATCCGTATATGAAATGAGTTGTCCCCTCCGCAATCCCTCGCTCTTTACGCTAAAGTTTGACTCTTTGCCACAATTCTACTTCTTAAAACAATTAAAAGCTTTAGCGTAAAGAGCGAGGGATTGCGGAGGGGACAACTCATTTAATATACGGATTAATTTCTGTTCGTTTTAAGTTTTAATGTCGCTCCTTACTTTCAGCTAAAAAAATTAGTTTTTTTTATTTAATTTCAAGATAATAAACCATGTTGGTACTCACCACATGATCAGTAGCTTTAGTGGTAGTAGTGGTGGCATCTGTATTAGTTGTTGCAATAGCAACAGTAATGGTAGTTGTAGAAGTAGCATACAAATATTGCACTTTTAGTGAGTTCAACTTATTGCGTATCATTTACTGAAATATTCAAATTATTACACAGTCATTCATGAGTTATACCCTTGTAACAGCCCGCCTGTACATAAAGTATATTGATTTATTTCAATACTCCCCTCAATCTTCTCTGAAACAATCACCTGAATACCCTTTTTGTTTTTGAAGAGAAAAAGTCAAACGTGCCCAATTTTCTCACAAAGATATACTCAATGAGTAGTATAAGACCTTTGGATCAGAACATCAAGTACAACCGGGGTCCCTTTGGATCCGAGCGCCTAGTTCCCCCATGGTCCTTTTGGATCTGAGCATCAAGTATTCCCACCTTTCCAACTAAAAACATACCGTTATCTCAATTTCCGTGATAAAAATATTACCAGAAAAGCCTTGTAAGGTGTTATTTCTCGGTGAAACGGGCCTTTGGATAAAAGCGCCATGTACTCGGTATCTTGCGTAAGGCCTCTTAAGATGGATGGATACATTTGTATGCCAAATATTGAACCAGTCATAGACGGTATTATTGCTAACTACAGTTATAAATGACGAATGTTTTCTTTTCCTAGACATATTTTTTAACTTCTAAACAGTTTTCCATTGATTTTACAGAATTTATGTATAGCGTAGGAATCGAAAGTGAGATCCATGATTTCCTATAGTAAAAGAGCAAAACGTAACTCGACTTAGCCAACAAGACACTGATGATATTATATTCTTAGATATAAAACATAAAATCGCAAAGAAAGAAACAAAGAAAATAAGGACAATTAACAGCCACTGAAAAAGTTGAAAAATCATACAAATATTTCTGTCAAGACCTCCTCTTGACCGTCCTCAGTGCAAAACAAAACTGATAAAAATAAATAAAAAACCCTTAAAACAAAAATAAAACTAAAATGGGATGGCCCTATCTGAGTAACGGTGAAAGGAAAACCGTTGAATTACCCTTTCACTTTTACTCAGAAAGGTTCATGCTGTTTTAGTTTCGCATTTTGTTTTTGGGTTTATTTTTTTGCAATTTTTTTTATTTTTATCAGTTTTATTCTGCACTGAGGACGGTAAGATGGAGGTCACGACCGAAATATTTGCATATTTTTCAACTTTTTCATTGGCTCTTTATTGTCCTAGTTTTCTTCCTTTCTTCGGGATTTTATGTTTTATCATGACTAGCCAGTGTGGTTTCAGAAATTATTTACCTTCTAAGAGCTACACTCTATTCAATCAATGTACGGTTTCTGGGACGCAAAGCCAACTGATGCAAAGCGTAATATCGTACCAAGCTAATTGCAAAATCGATTACTCAATTGGAGTTGAATTTATGGTAAATTCTATTAGTGATTTGCTTCCGGGCACCTTTTTTGGCGGCATAATTCAATGAATTTACATACCAAAGTGATTTTACATGCTTCCTGGACAGACATATT
This sequence comes from Artemia franciscana, assembly GCF_032884065.1. Lineage (NCBI taxonomy): Eukaryota > Metazoa > Arthropoda > Branchiopoda > Anostraca > Artemiidae > Artemia > Artemia franciscana. Next base: position 29,003 of record NW_027063610.1, read on the forward strand.
CTTTTGATGGTTAATGAAACTTGTTTCGATAAAAAAAAATATAATGACTATAAAAGGCCAGGTATTATTTTTTGTAATGTAATGGTCCTCAGCACATCGGTTTTCCATTACCAGGGCTTGCAGATGGGTTTGGGTCTCCATATTCCAATCCAGGAACCCAAGTCCCCCTCCATAGCCCTAATATGCCCCCATAAATATTTTGAACTTTCATTTTTTTATAGAAGGGACTTAATTTTTTTTTACACTAGGAGGTGGAACCAAAACCAGAGGTTTTTTTTTTAATTTTTCATAAGATAGAGTTTATTTTTTCTTAATGACATTCAAATAACATGGAAAAGAGCGACTATTGAATAACTCGTTGTTTACGCTAAGAGGTGTAACCAAGACCAAAAGCATTTTTTACATTTTTCATATGTCAGTTTTTTATTAATGGCATTCTAATACCATGGGAAAGAACGGCTATTGAATACTAGGTGTTTACTCTAAGAGGTGAAAGCAAGAACAGAGGAGTTATTTCATTGACATTATTCATAGGCCAACAAACATAGTTAAAACTCGTGTATGACCCAAAAAGGATGAACGTCCCGTCGAGAGAGAATAAAAACAAAGACGCAAACAAAGACAAGCAAACACCCTTTCAGTTATACAACCATATGAAAAGAGAGTGATAAGCAAACGGCCGCTCAGACACACAGATACATAGAGAAAGAGAGGGAGAAAGAGAGAGAGAGAGAGAGATATAGAGATATAGGGATGGACAGAGAGAGAAAAAATACATACAAACACACATAAGGCAATGCACAAACATACATTGACACACAGAGACAAGCAGACACCCAGTCACACACACAGAGATAGAGACACAGAGAGCGAGAGAGAGAGAGTAGAGAAATAGGGAAAGAGAGTAGAGAAATAGAGAGAGAGAAACAAATACAAACACATAGAGTCAGCCATACAAACACAAAAAAATAGAAATAGAGACAAGTAATCACCTAGTCAAATACACAGGCACAGAGAGAGACAAGCAAAGACACACAAAGACAGACACAGAGATAAGTAAACAGTCGCTCAGATTTAGAAGCACAGAGAGAGAGTGAGAGACAAAAACACATAAAAAACACAGTGTGAGACACACAAGACACACACATAGTAAAAAAAACAAGAGCTAAGAGCTCATATGGCACTTGTGATGAGGCGAGAAGAGCTAAGAGCCAAGAGATAATATGGTATGAGCTCTAACAAAATTCTATGAATCAATAGATTGATTTAAAAAGGAAAATAAGAGGCTTAATGCCGGTCAGGATTTAAAATAAGAGCTCTGAGTCACGATGTCCTTCTAAATATCAAAATTCATTAAGATCCGATCACCCACTCGTAAGTTATAAATACCTAATTTTTCCTCTCCCTTTAGCCCCCCAGATGGTCGAATCTGGGAAAACGACTTTATCAAGTCAAATTGTGCAGCTCCCTGACACGCCTACCCCTTCCATCGTCCTAGCACGTCCAGAAGCACCAAACTCGCCAAATAACTGAACCCTCCCCCCAGAATCCCCCAAAAGAGAGTGAATCCAGTACGATTCTGTCAATCACGTATCAAGGACATTTGTTTATTCTATCCACCAAGCTTCATCCCGATTCCTCCACTCCAAGTGTTTTTCCCAGAATTCCCCCTCCAACTCCCCCCAATGTCAAAAGATCTGGTCGGGATTTGAAATAAGACCTCTGAGACATGAATTCCTTCTAAAAATCAAATTTCATAAGATCCGATCATCTATTCGTAAGATGAAAATACCCCAATTTTCACGTTTTCTAAGAATTCCGGTTTCCCCCTCCAACTCCCCCTAATGTCACAGGATCTGGTAAGAATTTCAAATTAGAACTTTAAAGCACAAGATCCTTCTAAATATCAAATTTCATTAAGATCTGGCCACCCTTTCATAAGTAACAAATACCTCAATTTCAAAATTACCCCCCCCCCAATTCCAACAAAGAGAGCAGATCCGTTCCGGTTATGTCAGTCACGTGTCTTAGACAGGTTTCTATTCTTCCCATCCAGTTTCATCCTGATCTCACCACTTTAAGTATTTTCTAAGATTTCCGGTCCCCCCCACTGCCTCCCCTCAATTACGCTTGATCCGGTTGAGATTTAAAATAAGAGATCTGAGTTACGAGGTCCTTCTAAATATGAAGTTTCATGAAGATCCGATAACTCCTTCGTAAGTTAAAAATACGTCATTTTTTCTTATTTTTCAGAATTAATCCCCCCCCCCCCGCGGCAATAGAGCGGATCCGTTCCAATTATGTAAATCACGTATGTAAGACTTCTGCTTATTTTTCCCATCAAGTTTCATCCCGATCCCTCCAATCTAAGCGTGTTTCATGATTTTAGGTTCCCCCACCCCAAACTTCCCCCAATGTCACAAGATCCGGCCAGGATTTAAAATAAGAGCTTTGAGATACGATATCCTTCTAAATATCAAATTTCATTGAGATCCGATCACCCGTTTGTAAGATAAAAATACTTCATTTTTCTAATTTTTCAGAATTAACCCCTCCCCCAACTACCCCAAAGAGAGCGGATCCGTTCCGGTTATGTCAATCATGTATCTAGGACTTTTACTTATTTTTCCCCACCAATTTTAATCCTGATCCCTCCACTCTAAGTGTTTTCCAAGTTTTAGGTTTCCCCCCTCCCAACTCCCCTCCCAATGTCACCAGATCCGGCCGGATTCAAATAAGAGCTCTGAGACACGATATCCTTCTAAACATCAAATTTCATTGAGATCCGATCACCCGTTCGTAAGTTAAAAATACCTCATTTTTTCTAATTTTTCAGAATTACCCCCCCCCCCCCAACTACCCCAAAGAGAGTAGATCCGTTCCGTTTATGTCAATCATGTATCTAGGACTTGTGTTTATTTCTCCACCAAGTTTCATCCCGATCCCTCCACTCTAAGTGTTTTCCAAGTTTTAGGTTTCCCCCTCCCAACTCCCCCCCCCAATGTCACCAGATCCGGTCGGAATTTAAAATAAGAGCTCTAAGGCACGGTATCCTTCTAAACATCAAATTTCATTGAGATCCGATCACCCGTTCGTAAGTTAAAAATACCTCATTTTTTCTAATTTTTCAGAATTACCCCCCCCCCCCCCCCAACTATTCCAAAGAGAGTGGATCCATTCCGATTATGTCAATCATGTATCTGGACTTGTGCTTATTTTTCCTATCAAGTTCATCCCGATCCCTCCACTCTAAGTGTTTTCCAAGATTTTAGGTTTCCCCTCTCCAACTCCCCCCAATGTCATCAGATCCGGTCGGAATTTCAAATAAGAGCTCTGAGACAAAATATCATTCCAAACATCAAATTTCATTAAGATCCCATCACCCACTCATAAGTTAAAAATACTTCATTTTTTCTATTTTTTCCGAATTAAACCGCCCCCCCCTCCCCCCCCCCTGATTGCTATATGTCACTTGGTTAATACCAAGTGCCATAAAAACCTGCTCAGAAACACAGAAACAAAGAGATAGACAAGCAAACAGCCGCTCAGAAACAGAGGCACCTAGAGAGAAAAAAATAAATAAATAACAAACAAAAAACACACAAAAAAACAAACAACAAACAAATAAAGAGCAGAAATAAAGACAAACAAACAAACGGTCAGACACACAAAAACACAAAGAAAGACACAGAGACAATAAAACTTCCCCTCAGACAC
>NW_027063611.1:0-32511 GCF_032884065.1 Artemia franciscana
AAACTTGCGAATATACAACATTCTTCGCTGTCCAATTTAACTACGTAAAACTTAAGAATATACAACATTCTTCCATGTCCCATTGTTTGTGCATATAAATAGATTGTTAGGTTTACCGACTCTTGAACATGCAACATAAAATTGTCCATGGGAAAAGCAATCCGTATTCAGATCTATACCTGATTATTCTAATGATTGCCCTTTAACTTTGTTGATGCTGATTGCTAATCAAACATTCCCTGTGTCCCCGTCGTCATTTATATATCCCCCTGTGCCCCCCGGCACCCCCCTTGTAGTTGTGTCCCTGTGTCCTGGTCGTCATTTATATTCCCAGTATTCCGGTCGTCATTTGTGTCCCGGTGTCCCAGTCTGTACTTTCTCTTTGAGTGTCGAGGTCGTCATTTATATTCCCTGTGTCCCGGTCATCATTTTCGTCCCGGTTGTCATTTGTGTCCCGGTGCTTTGTTGATGGTGATTGCTAATCGAACATTCCTTGTCTCCTGGTCGCTTTCTCTTTGAGTGTCCCTTTCGTCATTTTTATTCCCTATGTCCCGGTCGTCATTTGTGTCCCGATGTCGAGGTCTGTAATTTCGTCAGTCGTCAAGACATGACGTAAGTCAACACACAATCATGACGTTAATCGACAGACACACATACAACTTATTTTTATATATATCTACTAGCTGTTGGAATTTGCTGTCTACCAGCAAATTTTAGTACTTTTATGTATCTACTAGCAAATCTTACTAGCAAATTTTCTACTAGCAAATTTTATAGATCTACAAACAAATTTTCAATTCGTATTCAGATCTATACCTCATTATTTTAACGATGTGTCCCTTTGTCCCGGTCGTTATTTATAGTCCCTGTGTCTCGGTCGTCATTTATATTCCCTGTGTCCCAGCGTCCCGGTCGTCATTTGTGTCCCGGTGTCCCGGTCTGTAATTTCTCTTCGAACAATCCCTGTTTCCCGGTCGTCATTTATATATCTTCCCTGTACCCCTGTCGTCCCCTTTGTAGTTGTGTCACTGTGTCCCGGTCGTCATTTATATTCCCTGTGTCCCGGTGTCCCAGTCTGTAATTGCTCTTTGAGGTTCCCGGTCGTCATTTATATTCCCTGTATCCCCGTGTCCCGGTCGTCATTTGTGTCCCGGTCTGTAATTTCATCAGTTGACAAACATGACGTCAGTCGACACACAATTTCATGACGCATACAGCTCAATCCTTACAATGACGTCAGTCGACACACCTGACGTCACTCGACAGACACACAGACAACTTACTTTTATATATATAGATATATAGCTGTTGGGGGGGGGGGGCTCGGGGGGGGCATCGCGCCCCCAAGCCCCCCGCGCGCGTAAGTCGTTACACGCCATATTAGTTACCTGCCATTGCAGTTGTGTCCCTGTGTCCCACCTGTGAATTGAGATAGATATAAATATATATATTTTTTGAACTACATAAAACTTGCGAATATACAACATTCTTCGCTGTCCAATTTAACTACGTAAAACTTAAGAATATACAACATTCTTCCATGTCCCATTGTTTGTGCATATAAATAGATTGTTAGGTTTACCGACTCTTGAACATGCAACATAAAATTGTCCATGGGAAAAGCAATCCGTATTCAGATCTATACCTGATTATTCTAATGATTGCCCTTTAACTTTGTTGATGCTGATTGCTAATCAAACATTCCCTGTGTCCCCGTCGTCATTTATATATCCCCCTGTGCCCCCCGGCACCCCCCTTGTAGTTGTGTCCCTGTGTCCTGGTCGTCATTTATATTCCCAGTATTCCGGTCGTCATTTGTGTCCCGGTGTCCCAGTCTGTACTTTCTCTTTGAGTGTCGAGGTCGTCATTTATATTCCCTGTGTCCCGGTCATCATTTTCTTCCCGGTTGTCATTTGTGTCCCGGTGCTTTGTTGATGGTGATTGCTAATCGAACATTCCTTGTCTCCTGGTCGCTTTCTCTTTGAGTGTCCCTTTCGTCATTTTTATTCCCTATGTCCCGGTGTCCCGGTCGTCATTTGTGTCCCGATGTCGAGGTCTGTAATTTCGTCAGTCGTCAAGACATGACGTAAGTCAACACAAAATCATGACGTTAATCGACAGACACACATACAACTTATTTTTATATATATCTACTAGCTGTTGGAATTTGCTGTCTACCAGCAAATTTTAGTACTTTTATGTATCTACTAGCAAATCTTACTAGCAAATTTTCTACTAGCAAATTTTATAGATCTACAAACAAATTTTCAATTCGTATTCAGATCTATACCTCATTATTTTAACGATGTGTCCCTTTGTCCCGGTCGTTATTTATAGTCCCTGTGTCTCGGTCGTCATTTATATTCCCTGTGTCCCAGCGTCCCGGTCGTCATTTGTGTCCCGGTGTCCCGGTCTGTAATTTCTCTTCGAACAATCCCTGTGTCCCGGTCGTCATTTATATATCTTCCCTGTACCCCTGTCGTCCCCTTTGTAGTTGTGTCACTGTGTCCCGGTCGTCATTTATATTCCCTGTGTCCCGGTGTCCCAGTCTGTAATTGCTCTTTGAGGTTCCCGGTCGTCATTTATATTCCCTGTATCCCCGTGTCCCTGTCGTCATTTGTGTCCCGGTCTGTAATTTCATCAGTTGACAAACATGACGTCAGTCGACACACAATTTCATGACGCATACAGCTCAATCCTTACAATGACGTCAGTCGACACACATGACGTCACTCGACAGACACACAGACAACTTACTTTTATATATATAGATATATAGCTGTTGGGGGGGGGGGGGGGCTCGAGGGGGGCATCGCGCCCCCAAGCCCCCCGCGCGCGTAAGTCGTTACACGCCATATTAGTTACCTGCCATTGCAGTTGTGTCCCTGTGTCCCACCTGTGAATTGAGATAGATATAAATATGTATATTTTTTGAACTACATAAAACTTGCGAATATACAACATTCTTCGCTGTCCAATTTAACTACGTAAAACTTAAGAATATACAACATTCTTCCATGTCCCATTGTTTGTGCATATAAATAGATTGTTAGGTTTACCGACTCTTGAACATGCAACATAAAATTGTCCATGGGAAAAGCAATCCGTATTCAGATCTATACCTGATTATTCTAATGATTGCCCTTTAACTTTGTTGATGCTGATTGCTAATCAAACATTCCCTGTGTCCCCGTCGTCATTTATATATCCCCCTGTGCCCCCCGGCACCCCCCTTGTAGTTGTGTCCCTGTGTCCTGGTCGTCATTTATATTCCCAGTATTCCGGTCGTCATTTGTGTCCTGGTGTCTCAGTCTGTACTTTCTCTTTGAGTGTCGAGGTCGTCATTTATATTCCCTGTGTCCCGGTGTCCCGGTCATCATTTTCGTCCCGGTTGTCATTTGTGTCCCGGTGCTTTGTTGATGGTAATTGCTAATCGAATATTCCTTGTCTCCTGGTCGCTTTCTCTTTGAGTGTCCCTTTCGTCATTTTTATTCCCTATGTCCCGGTGTCCCGGTCGTCATTTGTGTCCAGATGTCGAGGTCTGTAATTTCGTCAGTCGTCAAGACATGACGTAAGTCAACACACAATCATGACGTTAATCGACAGACACACATACAACTTATTTTTATATATATCTACTAGCTGTTGGAATTTGCTGTCTACCAGCAAATTTTAGTACTTTTATATATCTACTAGCAAATCTTACTAGCAAATTTTCTACTAGCAAATTTTATAGATCTACGAACAAATTTTCAATTCGTATTCAGATCTATACCTCATTATTTTAACGATGTGTCCCTTTGTCCCGGTCGTTATTTATAGTCCCTGTGTCTCGGTCGTCATTTATATTCCCTGTGTCCCAGCGTCCCGGTCGTCATTTGTGTCCCGGTGTCCCGGTCTGTAATTTCTCTTCGAACAATCCCTGTATCCCGGTCGTCATTTATATATCTTCCCTGTACCCCCGTCGTCCCCTTTGTATTTGTGTCACTGTGTCCCGGTCGTCATTTATATTCCCTGTGTCCCGGTGTCCCAGTCTGTAATTTCTCTTTGAGGTTCCCGGTCGTCATTTATATTCCCTGTATCCCCGTGTCCCGGTCGTCATTTGTGTCCCGGTCTGTAATTTCATCAGTTGACAAACATGACGTCAGTCGACACACAATTTCATGACGCATACAGCTCAATCCTTACAATGATGTCAGTCGACACACCTGACGTCACTCGACACACACACAGACAACTTATTTTTATATATATAGATATATAGCTGTTGGGGGGGGGGGACTCGGGGGGCATCGCGCCCCCAAGCCCCCGGCGCGCGTAAGTCGTTACACGCCATATTAGTTACCTGCCATTGTAGTTGTGTCCCTGTGTCCCACCTGTGAATTGAGATAGATATAAATATATATATTTTTTGAACTACATAAAACTTGCGAATATACAACATTCTTCGCTGTCCAATTTAACTACGTAAAACTTAAGAATATACAACATTCTTCCATGTCCCATTGTTTGTGCATATAAATAGATTGTTAGGTTTACCGACTCTTGAACATACAACATAAAATTGTCCATGGGAAAAGCAATCCGTATTCAGATCTATACCTGATTATTCTAATGATTGCCCTTTAATTTTGTTGATGCTGATTGCTAATCAAACATTCCCTGTGTCCCCGTCGTCATTTATATACCCCCCTGTGCCCCCCGGCACCCCCCTTGTAGTTGTGTCCCTGTGTCCTGGTCGTCATTTATATTCCCAGTATTCCGGTCGTCATTTGTGTCCCAGTTTCCCAGTCTGTACTTTCTCTTTGAGTGTCGAGGTCGTCATTTATATTCCCTGTGTCCCGGTGTCCCGGTCATCATTTTCGTCCCGGTTGTCATTTGTGTCCCGGTGCTTTGTTGATGGTGATTGCTAATCGAACATTCCTTGTCTCCTGGTCGCTTTCTCTTTGAGTGTCCCTTTCGTCATTTTTATTCCCTATGTCCCGGTGTCTCGGTCGTCATTTGTGTCCCGATGTCGAGGTCTGTAATTTCGTCAGTCGTCAAGACATGACGTAAGTCAACACACAATCATGACGTTAATCGACAGACACACATACAACTTATTTATATATATATCTACTAGCTGTTGGAATTTGCTGTCTACCAGCAAATTTTAGTACTTTTATATATCTACTAGAAAAATCTTACTAGCAAATTTTTTACTAGCAAATTTTATAGATCTACAAACAAATTTTCAATTCGTATTCAGATCTATACCTCATTATTTTAACGATGTGTCCCTTTGTCCCGGTCGTTATTTATAGTCCCTGTGTCTCGGTCGTCATTTATATTCCCTGTGTCCCAGCGTCCCGGTCGTCATTTGTGTCCCGGTGTCCCGGTCTGTAATTTCTCTTCGAACAATCCCTGTGTCCCGGTCGTCATTTATATATCTTCCCTGTACCCCCGTCGTCCCCTTTGTAGTTGTGTCACTGTGTCCCGGTCGTCATTTATATTCCCTGTGTCCCGGTGTCCCAGTCTGTAATTTCTCTTTGAGGTTCCCGGTCGTCATTTATATTCCCTGTATCCCCGTGTCCCGGTCGTCATTTGTGTCCCGGTCTGTAATTTCATCAGTTGACAAACATGACGTCAGTCGACACACAATTTCATGACGCATACAGCTCAATCCTTACAATGACATCAGTCGACACACCTGACGTCACTCGACAGACACACAGACAACTTATTTTTATATATATAGTTATATAGCTGTTGGGGGGGGGGGCTCGGGGGGGGCATCGCACCCCCAAGCCCCCCGCGCGCGTAAGTCGTTACACGCCATATTAGTTACCTGCCATTGTAGTTGTGTCCCTGTGTCCCACCTGTGAATTGAGATAGATATAAATATATATATTTTTTGAACTACATAAAACTTACGAATATACAACATTCTTCGCTGTCCAATTTAACTACGTAAAACTTAAGAATATACAACATTCTTCCATGTCCCATTGTTTGTGCATATAAATAGATTGTTAGGTTTACCGACTCTTGAACATGCAACATAAAATTGTCCATGGGAAAAGCAATCCGTGTTCAGATCTATACCTGATTATTCTAATGATTGCCCTTTAACTTTGTTGATGCTGATTGCTAATCAAACATTCCCTGTGTCCCCGTCGTCATTTATATATCCCCCTGTGCCCCCCGGCACCCCCCTTGTAGTTGTGTCCCTGTGTCCTGGTCGTCATTTATATTCCCAGTATTCCGGTCGTCATTTGTGTCCTGGTGTCTCAGTCTGTACTTTCTCTTTGAGTGTCGAGGTCGTCATTTATATTCCCTGTGTCCCGGTGTCCCGGTCATCATTTTCGTCCCGGTTGTCATTTGTGTCCCGGTGCTTTGTTGATGGTAATTGCTAATCGAATATTCCTTGTCTCCTGGTCGCTTTCTCTTTGAGTGTCCCTTTCGTCATTTTTATTCCCTATGTCCCGGTGTCCCGGTCGTCATTTGTGTCCCGATGTTGAGGTCTGTAATTTCGTCAGTCGTCAAGACATGACGTAAGTCAACACACAATCATGACGTTAATCGACAGACACACATACAACTTATTTTTATATATATCTACTAGCTGTTGGAATTTGCTGTCTACCAGCAAATTTTAGTACTTTTATATATCTACTAGCAAATCTTACTAGCAAATTTTCTACTAGCAAATTTTATAGATCTACAAACAAATTTTCAATTCGTATTCAGATCTATACCTCATTATTTTAACGATGTGTCCCTTTGTCCCGGTCGTTATTTATAGTCCCTGTGTCTCGGTCGTCATTTATATTCCCTGTGTCCCAGCGTCCCGGTCGTCATTTGTGTCCCGGTGTCCCGGTCTGTAATTTCTCTTCGAACAATCCCTGTATCCCGGTCGTCATTTATATATCTTCCCTGTACCCCCGTCGTCCCCTTTGTAGTTGTGTCACTGTGTCCCGGTCGTCATTTATATTCCCTGTGTCCCGGTGTCCCAGTATGTAATTTCTCTTTGAGGTTCCCGGTCGTCATTTATATTCCCTGTATCCCCGTGTCCCGGTCGTCATTTGTGTCCCGGTCTGTAATTTCATCAGTTGACAAACATGACGTCAGTCGACACACAATTTCATGACGCATACAGCTCAATCCTTACAATGACGTCAGTCGACACACCTGACGTCACTCGACACACACACAGACAACTTATTTTTATATATATAGATATATAGCTGTTGGGGGGGGGGGACTCGGGGGGCATCGCGCCCCCAAGCCCCCGGCGCGCGTAAGTCGTTACACGCCATATTAGTTACCTGCCATTGTAGTTGTGTCCCTGTGTCCCACCTGTGAATTGAGATAGATATAAATATATATATTTTTTGAACTACATAAAACTTGCGAATATACAACATTCTTCGCTGTCCAATTTAACTACGTAAAACTTAAGAATATACAACATTCTTCCATGTCCCATTGTTTGTGCATATAAATAGATTGTTAGGTTTACCGACTCTTGAACATGCAACATAAAATTGTCCATGGGAAAAGCAATCCGTATTCAGATCTATACCTGATTATTCTAATGATTGCCCTTTAATTTTGTTGATGCTGATTGCTAATCAAACATTCCCTGTGTCCCCGTCGTCATTTATATATCCCCCTGTGCCCCCCGGCACCCCCCTTGTAGTTGTTTCCCTGTGTCCTGGTCGTCATTTATATTCCCAGTATTCCGGTCGTCATTTGTGTCCCGGTTTCCCAGTCTGTACTTTCTCTTTGAGTGTCGAGGTCGTCATTTATATTCCCTGTGTCCCGGTGTCCCGGTCATCATTTTCGTCCCGGTTGTCATTTGTGTCCCGGTGCTTTGTTGATGGTGATTGCTAATCGAATATTCCTTGTCTCCTGGTCGCTTTCTCTTTGAGTGTCCCTTTCGTCATTTTTATTCCCTATGTCCCGGTGTCCCGGTCGTCATTTGTGTCCCGATGTCGAGGTCTGTAATTTCGTCAGTCGTCAAGACATGACGTAAGTCAACACACAATCATGACGTTAATCGACAGACACACATACAACTTATTTTTATATATATCTACTAGCTGTTGGAATTTGCTGTCTACCAGCAAATTTTAGTACTTTTATATATCTACTAGCAAATCTTACTAGCAAATTTTCTACTAGCAAATTTTATAGATCTACAAACAAATTTTCAATTCGTATTCAGATCTATACCTCATTATTTTAACGATGTGTCCCTTTGTCCCGGTCGTTATTTATAGTCCCTGTGTCTCGGTCGTCATTTATATTCCCTGTGTCCCAGCGTCCCGGTCGTCATTTGTGTCCCGGTGTCCCGGTCTGTAATTTCTCTTCGAACAATCCCTGTGTCCCGGTCGTCATTTATATATCTTCCCTGTACCCCCGTCGTCCCCTTTGTAGTTGTGTCACTGTGTCCCGGTCGTCATTTATATTCCCTGTGTCCCGGTGTCCCAGTCTGTAATTTCTCTTTGAGGTTCCCGGTCGTCATTTATATTCCCTGTATCCCCGTGTCCCGGTCGTCATTTGTGTCCCGGTCTGTAATTTCATCAGTTGACAAACATGACGTCAGTCGACACACAATTTCATGACGCATACAGCTCAATCCTTACAATGACGTCAGTCGACACACCTGACGTCAATCGACAGACACACAGACAACTTATTTTTATATATATAGATATATAGCTGTTGGGGGGGGGGGGGCTCGGGGGGCTTCGCGCCCCCAAGCCCCCCGCGCGCGTAAGTCGTTACACGCCATATTAGTTACCTGCCATTGTAGTTGTGTCCCTGTGTCCCACCTGTGAATTGAGATAGATATAAATATATATATTTTTTGAACTACATAAAACTTGCGAATATACAACATTCTTCGCTGTCCAATTTAACTACGTAAAACTTAAGAATATACAACATTCTTCCATGTCCCATTGTTTGTGCATATAAATAGATTGTTAGGTTTACCGACTCTTGAACATGCAACATAAAATTGTCCATGGGAAAAGCAATCCGTATTCAGATCTATACCTGATTATTCTAATGATTGCCCTTTAACTTTGTTGATGCTGATTGCTAATCAAACATTCCCTGTGTCCCCGTCGTCATTTATATATCCCCCTGTGCCCCCCGGCACCCCCCTTGTAGTTGTGTCCCTGTGTCCTGGTCGTCATTTATATTCCCAGTATTCCGGTCGTCATTTGTGTCCCGGTGTCCCAGTCTGTACTTTCTCTTTGAGTGTCGAGGTCGTCATTTATATTCCCTGTGTCCCGGTCATTATTTTCGTCCCGGTTGTCATTTGTGTTCCGGTGCTTTGTTGATGGTGATTGCTAATCGAACATTCCTTGTCTCCTGGTCGCTTTCTCTTTGAGTGTCCCTTTCGTCATTTTTATTCCCTATGTCCCGGTGTCCCGGTCGTCATTTGTGTCCCGATGTCGAGGTCTGTAATTTCGTCAGTCGTCAAGACATGACGTAAGTCAACACACAATCATGACGTTAATCGACAGACACACATACAACTTATTTTTATATATATCTACTAGCTGTTGGAATTTGCTGTCTACCAGCAAATTTTAGTACTTTTATATATCTACTAGCAAATCTTACTAGCAAATTTTCTACTAGCAAATTTTATAGATCTACAAACAAATTTTCAATTCGTATTCAGATCTATACCTCATTATTTTAACGATGTGTCCCTTTGTCCCGGTCGTTATTTATAGTCCCTGTGTCTCGGTCGTCATTTATATTCCCTGTGTCCCAGCGTCCCGGTCGTCATTTGTGTCCCGGTGTCCCGGTCTGTAATTTCTCTTCGAACAATCCCTGTGTCTCGGTCGTCATTTATATATCTTCCCTGTACCCCCGTCGTCCCCTTTGTAGTTGTGTCACTGTGTCCCGGTCGTCATTTATATTCCCTGTGTCCCGGTGTCCCAGTCTGTAATTTCTCTCTGAGGTTCCCGGTCGTCATTTATATTCCCTGTATCACCGTGTCCCGGTCGTCATTTGTGTCCCGGTCTGTAATTTCATCAGTTGACAAACATGACGTCAGTCGACACACAATTTCATGACGCATACAGCTCAATCCTTACAATGACGTCAGTCGACACACCTGACGTCACTCGACAGACACACAGACAACTTATTTTTATATATATAGATATATAGCTGTTGGGGGGGGGGAGCTTGGGGGGGCATCACGCCCCCAAGCCCCCCGCGCGCGTAAGTCGTTACAAGCCATATTAGTTACCTGCCATTGTAGTTGTGTCCCTGTGTCCCACCTGTGAATTGAGATAGATATAAATATATATATTTTTTGAACTACATAAAACTTGCGAATATACAACATTCTTCGCTGTCCAATTTAACTACGTAAAACTTAAGAATATACAACATTCTTCCATGTCCCATTGTTTGTGCATATAAATAGATTGTTAGGTTTACCGACTCTTGAACATGCAACATAAAATTGTCCATGGGAAAAGCAATCCGTATTCAGATCTATACCTGATTATTCTAATGATTGCCCTTTAACTTTGTTGATGCTGATTGCTAATCAAACATTCCCTGTGTCCCCGTCGTCATTTATATATCCCCCTGTGCCCCCCGGCACCCCCCTTGTAGTTGTGTCCCTGTGTCCTGGTCGTCATTTATATTCCCAGTATTCCGGTCGTCATTTGTGTCCCGGTGTCCCAGTCTGTACTTTCTCTTTGAGTGTCAAGGTCGTCATTTATATTCCCTGTGTCCCGGTGTCCCGGTCATTATTTTCGTCCCGGTTGTCATTTGTGTTCCGGTGCTTTGTTGATGGTGATTGCTAATCGAACATTCCTTGTCTCCTGGTTGCTTTCTCTTTGAGTGTCCCTTTCGTCATTTTTATTCCCTATGTCCCGGTGTCCCGGTCGTCATTTGTGTCCCGATGTCGAGGTCTGTAATTTCGTCAGTCGTCAAGACATGACGTAAGTCAACACACAATCATGACGTTAATCGACAGACACACATACAACTTATTTTTATATATATCTACTAGCTGTTGGAATTTGCTGTCTACCAGCAAATTTTAGTACTTTTATATATCTACTAGCAAATCTTACTAGCAAATTTTCTACTAGCAAATTTTATAGATCTACAAACAAATTTTCAACTCGTATTCAGATCTATACCTCATTATTTTAACGATGTGTCCCTTTGTCCCGGTCGTTATTTATAGTCCCTGTGTCTCGGTCGTCATTTATATTCCCTGTGTCCCAGCGTCCCGGTCGTCATTTGTGTCCCGGTCTGTAATTTCTCTTCGGACAATCCCTGTGTCCCGGTCGTCATTTATATATCTTCCCTGTACCCCCGTCGTCCCCTTTGTAGTTGTGTCACTGTGTCCCGGTCGTCATTTATATTCCCTGTGTCCCGGTGTCCCAGTCTGTAATTTCTCTTTGAGGTTCCCGGTCGTCATTTATATTCCCTGTGTCCCGGTGTCCCGGTCATCATTTTCGTCCCGGTTGTCATTTGTGTCCCGGTGCTTTGTTGATGGTGATTGCTAATCGAACATTCCTTGTCTCCTGGTCGCTTTCTCTTTGAGTGTCCCTTTCGTCATTTTTATTCCCTATGTCCCGGTGTCCCGGTCGTCATTTGTGTCCCGATGTCGAGGTCTGTAATTTCGTCAGTCGTCAAGACATGACGTAATTCAACACACAATCATGACGTTAATCGACAGACACACATACAACTTATTTTTATATATATCTACTAGCTGTTGGAATTTGCTGTCTACCAGCAAATTGTAGTACTTTTATATATCTACTAGCAAATCTTACTAGCAAATTTTCTACTAGCAAATTTTATAGATCTACAAACAAATTTTCAATTCGTATTCAGATCTATACCTCATTATTTTAACGATGTGTCCCTTTGTCCCGGTCGTTATTTATAGTCCCTGTGTCTCGGTCGTCATTTATATTCCCTGTGTCCCAGCGTCCCGGTCGTCATTTGTGTCCCGGTGTCCCGGTCTGTAATTTCTCTTCGAACAATCCCTGTGTCTCGGTCGTCATTTATATATCTTCCCTGTACCCCCGTCGTCCCCTTTGTAGTTGTGTCACTGTGTCCCGGTCGTCATTTATATTCCCTGTGTCCCGGTGTCCCAGTCTGTAATTTCTCTCTGAGGTTCCCGGTCGTCATTTATATTCCCTGTATCACCGTGTCCCGGTCGTCATTTGTGTCCCGGTCTGTAATTTCATCAGTTGACAAACATGACGTCAGTCGACACACAATTTCATGACGCATACAGCTCAATCCTTACAATGACGTCAGTCGACACACCTGACGTCACTCGACAGACACACAGACAACTTATTTTTATATATATAGATATATAGCTGTTGGGGGGGGGAGCTTGGGGGGGCATCACGCCCCCAAGCCCCCCGCGCGCGTAAGTCGTTACAAGCCATATTAGTTACCTGCCATTGTAGTTGTGTCCCTGTGTCCCACCTGTGAATTGAGATAGATATAAATATATATATTTTTTGAACTACATAAAACTTGCGAATATACAACATTCTTCGCTGTCCAATTTAACTACGTAAAACTTAAGAATATACAACATTCTTCCATGTCCCATTGTTTGTGCATATAAATAGATTGTTAGGTTTACCGACTCTTGAACATGCAACATAAAATTGTCCATGGGAAAAGCAATCCGTATTCAGATCTATACCTGATTATTCTAATGATTGCCCTTTAACTTTGTTGATGCTGATTGCTAATCAAACATTCCCTGTGTCCCCGTCGTCATTTATATATCCCCCTGTGCCCCCCGGCACCCCCCTTGTAGTTGTGTCCCTGTGTCCTGGTCGTCATTTATATTCCCAGTATTCCGGTCGTCATTTGTGTCCCGGTGTCCCAGTCTGTACTTTCTCTTTGAGTGTCAAGGTCGTCATTTATATTCCCTGTGTCCCGGTGTCCCGGTCATTATTTTCGTCCCGGTTGTCATTTGTGTTCCGGTGCTTTGTTGATGGTGATTGCTAATCGAACATTCCTTGTCTCCTGGTTGCTTTCTCTTTGAGTGTCCCTTTCGTCATTTTTATTCCCTATGTCCCGGTGTCCCGGTCGTCATTTGTGTCCCGATGTCGAGGTCTGTAATTTCGTCAGTCGTCAAGACATGACGTAAGTCAACACACAATCATGACGTTAATCGACAGACACACATACAACTTATTTTTATATATATCTACTAGCTGTTGGAATTTGCTGTCTACCAGCAAATTTTAGTACTTTTATATATCTACTAGCAAATCTTACTAGCAAATTTTCTACTAGCAAATTTTATAGATCTACAAACAAATTTTCAACTCGTATTCAGATCTATACCTCATTATTTTAACGATGTGTCCCTTTGTCCCGGTCGTTATTTATAGTCCCTGTGTCTCGGTCGTCATTTATATTCCCTGTGTCCCAGCGTCCCGGTCGTCATTTGTGTCCCGGTCTGTAATTTCTCTTCGGACAATCCCTGTGTCCCGGTCGTCATTTATATATCTTCCCTGTACCCCCGTCGTCCCCTTTGTAGTTGTGTCACTGTGTCCCGGTCGTCATTTATATTCCCTGTGTCCCGGTGTCCCAGTCTGTAATTTCTCTTTGAGGTTCCCGGTCGTCATTTATATTCCCTGTGTCCCGGTGTCCCGGTCATCATTTTCGTCCCGGTTGTCATTTGTGTCCCGGTGCTTTGTTGATGGTGATTGCTAATCGAAAATTCCTTGTCTCCTGGTCGCTTTCTCTTTGAGTGTCCCTTTCGTCATTTTTATTCCCTATGTCCCGGTGTCCCGGTCGTCATTTGTGTCCCGATGTCGAGGTCTGTAATTTCGTCAGTCGTCAAGACATGACGTAATTCAACACACAATCATGACGTTAATCGACAGACACACATACAACTTATTTTTATATATATCTACTAGCTGTTGGAATTTGCTGTCTACCAGCAAATTGTAGTACTTTTATATATCTACTAGCAAATCTTACTAGCAAATTTTCTACTAGCAAATTTTATAGATCTACAAACAAATTTTCAATTCGTATTCAGATCTATACCTCATTATTTTAACGATGTGTCCCTTTGTCCCGGTCGTTATTTATAGTCCTTGTGTCTCGGTCGTCATTTATATTCCCTGTGTCCCGGTGTCCCAGTCTGTAATTTCTCTTTGAGGTTCCCGGTCGTCATTGATATTCCCTGTATCCCCGTGTCCCGGTCGTCATTTGTGTCCCGGTCTGTAATTTCATCAGTTGACAAACATGACGTCAGTCGACACACAATTTCATGACGCATACAGCTCAATCCTTACAATAACGTCAGTCGACACACCTGACGTCAATCGACAGACACACAGACAACTTATTTTTATATATATACATATATAGCTGTTGGGGGGGGCTCGGGGGGCATCGCGCCCCCAAGCCCCCCGCGTGCGTAAGTCGTTACACGCCATATTAGTTACCTGCCATTGTAGTTGTGTCCCTGTGTCCCACCTGTGAATTGAGATAGATATAAATATATATATTTTTTGAACTACATAAAACTTGCGAATATACAACATTCTTCGCTGTCCAATTTAACTACGTAAAACTTAAGAATATACAACATTCTTCCATGTCCCATTGTTTGTGCATATAAATAGATTGTTAGGTTTACCGACTCTTGAACATGCAACATAAAATTGTCCATGGGAAAAGCAATCCGTATTCAGATCTATACCTGATTATCCTAATGATTCCCTTTAACTTTGTTGATGCTGATTGCTAATCAAACATTCCCTGTGTCCCCGTCGTCATTTATATATCCCCCTGTGCCCCCTGGCACCCCCCTTGTAGTTGTGTCCCTGTGTCCTGGTCGTCATTTATATTCCCAGTATTCCGGTCGTCATTTGTGTCCCGGTGTCCCAGTCTGTACTTTCTCTTTGAGTGTCGAGGTCGTCATTTATATTCCCTGTGCCCGGTGTCCCGGTCATCATTTTCGTCCCGGTTGTCATTTGTGTCCCGGTGCTTTGTTGATGGTGATTGCTAATCGAACATTCCTTGTCTCCTGGTCGCTTTCTCTTTGAGTGTCCCTTTCGTCATTTTTATTCCCTATGTCCCGGTGTCCCGGTCGTCATTTGTGTCCCGATGTCGAGGTCTGTAATTTCGTCAGTCGTCAAGACATGACGTAAGTCAACACACAATCATGACGTTAATCGACAGACACACATACAACTTATTTTTATATATATCTACTAGCTGTTGGAATTTGCTGTCTACCAGCAAATTTTAGTACTTTAATATATCTATTAGCAAATCTTACTAGCAAATTTTCTACTAGCAAATTTTATAGATCTACAAACAAATTTTCAATTCGTATTCAGATCTATACCTCATTATTTTAACGATGTGTCCCTTTGTCCCGGTCGTTATTTATAGTCCCTGTGTCTCGGTCGTCATTTATATTCCCTGTGTCCCAGCGTCCCGGTCGTCATTTGTGTCCCGGTGTCCCGGTCTGTAATTTCTCTTCGAACAATCCCTGTGTCCCGGTTGTCATTTATATATCTTCCCTGTACCCCCGTCGTCCCCTTTGTAGTTGTGTCACTGTGTCCCGGTCGTCATTTAATTTCCCCGTGTCCCGGTGTCCAAGTCTGTAATTTCTCTTTGAGGTTCCCGGTCGTCATTTATATTCCCTGTATCCCCGTGTCCCGGTCGTCATTTGTGTCCCGGTCTGTAATTTCATCAGGTGACAAACATGACGTCAGTCGACACACAATTTCATGACGCATACAGCTCAATCCTTACAATGACGTCAGTCGACACACCTGACGTCACTCGACAGACACACAGACAACTTAATTTTATATATATAGATATATAGCTGTTGGGGGGGGGCTCGGGGGGGCATCGCGCCCCCAAGCCCCACGCGCGCGTAAGTCGTTACACGCCATATTAGTTACCTGCCATTGTAGTTGTGTCCCTGTGTCCCACCTGTGAATTGAGATAGATATAAATATATATATTTTTTGAACTACATAAAACTTGCGACTATACAACATTCTTCGCTGTCCAATTTAACTACGTAAAACTTAAGAATATACAACATTCTTCCATGTCCCATTGTTTGTGCATATAAATAGATCGTTAGGTTTACCGACTCTTGAACATGCAACATAAAATTGTCCATGGGAAAAGCAATCCGTATTCAGATCTATTCCTGATTATTCTAATGATTGCCCTTTAACTTTGTTGATGCTGATTGCTAATCAAACATTCCCTGTGTCCCCGTCGTCATTTATATATCCCCCTGTGCCCCCTGGCACCCCCCTTGTAGTTGTGTCCCTGTGTCCTGGTCGTCATTTATATTCCCAGTATTCCGGTCGTCATTTGTGTCCCGGTGTCCCAGTCTGTACTTTCTCTTTGAGTGTCGAGGTCGTCATTTATATTCCCTGTGTCCCGGTGTCCCGGTCATCATTTTCGTCCCGGTTGTCATTTGTGTCCCGGTGCTTTGTTGATGGTGATTGCTAATCGAACATTCCTTGTCTCCTGGTCGCTTTCTCTTTGAGTGTCCCTTTCGTCATTTTTATTCCCTATGTCCCGGTGTCCCGGTCGTCATTTGTGTCCCGATGTCGAGGTCTGTAATTTCGTCAGTCGTCAAGACATGACGTAAGTCAACACACAATCATGACGTTAATCGACAGACACACCTACAACTTATTTTTATATATATCTACTATCTGTTGGAATTTGCTGTCTACCAGCAAATTTTAGTACTTTTATATATCTACTAGCAAATCTTACTAGCAAATTTTCTACTAGTAAATTTTATAGATCTACAAACAAATTTTCAATTCGTATTCAGATCGATACCTCATTATTTTAACGATGTGTCCCTTTGTCCCGGTCGTTATTTATAGTCCCTGTGTCTCGGTCGTCATTTATATTCCCTGTGTCCCAGCGTCCCGGTCGTCATTTGTGTCCCGGTGTCCCGGTCTGTAATTTCTCTTCGAACAATCCCTGTGTCCCGGTCGTCATTTATATATCTTCCCTGTACCCCCGTCGTCCCCTTTGTAGTTGTGTCACTGTGTCCCGGTCGTCATTTATATTCCCTGTGTCCCGGTGTCCCAGTCTGTAATTTCTCTTTGAGGTTCCCGGTCGTCATTTATATTCCCTGTATCCCCGTGTCCCGGTCGTCATTTGTGTCCCGGTCTGTAATTTCATCAGTTGACAAACATGACGTCAGTCGACACACAATTTCATGACGCATACAGCTCAATCCTTACAATGACGTCAGTCGACACACCTGACGTCACTCGACAGACACATAGACAACTTATTTTTATATATATAGATATATAGCTGTTGGGGGGGGGGGCTCGGGGGGGCATCGCGCCCCCAAGCCCCCCGCGCGCGTAAGTCGTTACACGCCATATTAGTTACCTGCCATTGTAGTTGTGTCCCTGTGTCCCACCTGTGAATTGAGATAGATATAAATATATATATTTTTTGAACTACATAAAACTTGCGAATATACAACATTCTTCGCTGTCCAATTTAACTACGTAAAACTTAAGAATATACAACATTCTTCCATGTCCCATTGTTTGTGCATATAAATAGATTGTTAGGTTTACCGACTCTTGAACATGCAACATAAAATTGTCCATGGGAAAAGCAATCCGTATTCAGATCTATACCTGATTATTCTAATGATTGCCCTTTAACTTTGTTGATGCTGATTGCTAATCAAACATTCCCTGTGTCCCCGTCGTCATTTATATATCCCCCTGTGCCCCCCGGCACCCCCCTTGTAGTTGTGTCCCTGTGTCCTGGTCGTCATTTATATTCCCAGTATTCCGGTCGTCATTTGTGTCCCGGTGTCCCAGTCTGTACTTTCTCTTTGAGTGTCGAGGTCGTCATTTATATTCCCTGTGTCCCGGTGTCCCGGTCATCATTTTCGTCCCGGTTGTCATTTGTGTCCCGGTGCTTTGTTGATGGTGATTGCTAATCGAACATTCCTTGTCTCCTGGTCGCTTTCTCTTTGAGTGTCCCTTTCGTCATTTTTATTCCCTATGTCCCGGTGTCCCGGTCGTCATTTGTGTCCCGATATCGAGGTCTGTAATTTCGTCAGTCGTCAAGACATGACGTAAGTCAACACACAATCATGACGTTAATCGACAGACACACATACAACTTATTTTTATATATATCTACTAGCTGTTGGAATTTGCTGTCTACCAGCAAATTTTAGTACTTTTATATATCTACTAGCAAATCTTACTAGCAAATTTTCTACTAGCAAATTTTATAGATCTACAAACAAATTTTCAATTCGTATTCAGATCTATACCTCATTATTTTAACGATGTGTCCCTTTGTCCCGGTCGTTATTTATAGTCCCTGTGTCTCGGTCGTCATTTATATTCCCTGTGTCCCAGCGTCCCGGTCGTCATTTGTGTCCCGGTGTCCCGGTCTGTAATTTCTCTTCGAACAATCCCTGTGTCCCGGTCGTTATTTATATATCTTCCCTGTACCCCCGTCGTCCCCTTTGTAGTTGTGTCACTGTGTCCCGGTCGTCATTTATATTCCCTGTGTCCCGGTGTCCCAGTCTGTAATTTCTCTTTGAGGTTCCCGGTCGTCATTTATATTCCCTGTATCCCCGTGTCCCGGTCATCATTTGTGTCCCGGTCTGTAATTTCATCAGTTGACAAACATGACGTCAGTCGACACACAATTTCATGACGCATACAGCTCAATCCTTACAATGACGTCAGTCGACACACCTGACGTCACTCGACAGACACACAGACAACTTATTTTTATATATATAGATATATAGCTGTTGGGGGGGGGGGCTCGGGGGGCATCGCGCCCCCAAGCCCCCCGCGCGCGTAAGTCGTTACACGCCATATTAGTTACCTGCCATTGTAGTTGTGTCCCTGTGTCCCACCTGTGAATTGAGATAGATATAAATATATATATTTTTTGAACTAAATAAAACTTGCCAATATACAACATTCTTCGCTGTCCAATTTAACTACGTAAAACTTAAGAATATACAACATTCTTCCATGTCCCATTGTTTGTGCATATAAATAGATTGTTAGGTTTACCGACTCTTGAACATGCAACATAAAATTGTCCATGGGAAAAGCAATCCGTATTCAGATCTATACCTGATTATTCTAATGATTGCCCTTTAACTTTGTTGATGCTGATTGCTAATCAAACATTCCGTGTGTCCCCGTCGTCATTTATATATCCCCCTGTGCCCCCCGGCAACCCCCTTGTAGTTGTGTCCCTGTGTCCTGGTCGTCATTTATATTCCCAGTATTCCGGTCGTCATTTGTGTCCCGGTGTCCCAGTCTGTACTTTCTCTTTGAGTGTCGAGGTCGTCATTTATAATCCCTGTGTCCCGGTGTCCCGGTCATCATTTTCGTCCCGGTTGTCATTTGTGTCCCGGTGCTTTGTTGATGGTGATTGCTAATCGAACATTCCTTGTCTCCTGGTCACTTTCTCTTTGAGTGTCCCTTTCGTCATTTTTATTCCCTATGTCCCGGTGTCCCGGTCGTCATTTGTGTCCCGATGTCGAGGTCTGTAATTTCGTCAGTCGTCAAGACATGACGTAAGTCAACACAAAATCATGACGTTAATCGACAGACACACATACAACTTATTTTTATATATATCTACTAGCTGTTGGAATTTGCTGTCTACCAGCAAATTTTAGTACTTTTATATATCTACTAGCAAATCTTACTAGCAAATTTTCTACTAGCAAATTTTATAGATCTACAAACAACATTTCAATTCGTATTCAGATCTATACCTCATTATTTTAACGATGTGTCCCTTTGTCCCGGTCGTTATTTATAGTCCCTGTGTCTCGGTCGTCATTTATATTCCCTGTGTCCCAGCGTCCCGGTCGTCATTTGTGTCCCGGTGTCCCGGTCTGTAATTTCTCTTCGAACAATCCCTGTGTCCCGGTCGTCATTTATATATCTTCCCTGTACCCCCGTCGTCCCCTTTGTAGTTATGTCACTGTGTCCCGGTCGTCATTTATATTCCCTGTTTCCCGGTGTCCCAGTCTGTAATTTCTCTTTGAGGTTCCCGGTCGTCATTCATATTCCCTGTATCCCCGTGTCCTGGTCGTCATTTGTGTCCCGGTCTGTAATTTCATCAGTTGACAAACATGACGTCAGTCGACACACAATTTCATGACGCATACAGCTCAATCCTTACAATGACGTCAGTCGACACACCTGACGTCACTCGACAGACACACAGACAACTTATTTTTATATATATAGATATATAGCTGTTGGGGGGGGGCTCGGGGGGGCATCGCGCCCCCAAGCCCCCCGCACGCATAAGTCGTTACACGCCATATTAGTTACCTGCCATTGTAGTTGTGTCCCTGTGTCCCACCTGTGAATTGAGATAGATATAAATATATTTATTTTTTGAACTACATAAAACTTGCGAATATACAACATTCTTCGCTGTCCAATTTAACTACGTAAAACTTAAGAATATACAACATTCTTCCATGTCCCATTGTTTGTGCATATAAATAGATTGTTAGGTCTACCGACTCTTGAACATGCAACATAAAATTGTCCATGGGAAAAGCAATCCGTATTCAGATCTATACCTGATTATTCTAATGATTGCCCTTTAACTTTGTTGATGCTGATTGCTAATCAAACATTCCCTGTGTCCCCGTCGTCATTTATATATCCCCCTGTGCCCCCCAGCACCCCCCTTGTAGTTGTGTCCCTGTGTCCTGGTCGTCATTTATATTCCCAGTATTCCGGTCGTCATTTGTGTCCCGGTGTCCCAGTCTGTACTTTCTCTTTGAGTGTCGAGGTCGTCATTTATATTCCCTGTGTCCCGGTGTCCCGGTCATCATTTTCGTCCCGGTTGTCATTTGTGTCCCGGTGCTTTGTTGATGGTGATTGCTAATCGAACATTCCTTGTCTCCTGGTCGCCTTCTCTTTGAGTGTCCCTTTCGTCATTTTTATTCCCTATGTCCCGGTGTCCCGGTCGTCATTTGTGTCACGATGTCGAGGTCTGTAATTTCGTCAGTCGTCAAGACATGACGTAAGTCAACACAAAATCATGACGTTAATCGACAGACACACATACAACTTATTTTTATATATATCTACTAGCTGTTGGAATTTGCTGTCTACCAGCAAATTTTAGTACTTTTATATATCTACTAGCAAATCTTACTAGCAAATTTTCTACTAGCAAATTTTATAGATCTACAAACAAATTTTCAATTCGTATTCAGATCTATACCTCATTATTTTAACGATGTGTCCCTTTGTCCCGGTCGTTATTTATAGTCCCTGTGTCTCGGTCGTCATTTATATTCCCTGTGTCCCAGCGTCCCGGTCGTCATTTGTGTCCCGGTGTCCCGGTCTGTAATTTCTCTTCGAACAATCCCTGTGTCCCGGTCGTCATTTATATATCTTCCCTGTACCCCCGTCGTCCCCTTTGTAGTTGTGTCACTGTGTCCCGGTCGTCATTTATATTCCCTGTGTCCCGGTGTCCCAGTCTGTAATTTCTCTTTGAGGTTCCCGGTCGTCATTTATATTCCCTGTATCCCCGTGTCCCGGTCGTCATTTGTGTCCCGGTCTGTAATTTCATCAGTTGACAAACATGACGTCAGTCGACACACAATTTCATGACGCATACAGCTCAATCCTTACAATGACGTCAGTCGACACACCTGACGTCACTCGAGAGACACACAGACAACTTATTTTTATATATATAGATATATAGCTGTTGGGGGGGGCTTGGGGGGGCATCGCGCCCCAAGCCCCCCGCGCGCGTAAGTCGTTACACGCCATATTAGTTACCTGCCATTGTAGTTGTGTCCCTGTGTCCCACCTGTGAATTGAGATAGATATAAATATATATATTTTTTGAACTACATAAAACTTGCGAATATACAACATTCTTCGCTGTCCAATTTAACTACGTAAAACTTAAGAATATACAACATTCTTCCATGTCCCATTGTTTGTGCATATAAATAGATTGTTAGGTTTACCGACTCTTGAACATGCAACATAAAATTGTCCATGGGAAAAGCAATCCGTATTCAGATCTATACCTGATTATTCTAATGATTGCCCTTTAACTTTGTTGATGCTGATTGCTAATCAAACATTCCCTGTGTCCCCGTCGTCATTTATATATCCCCCTGTGCCCCCCGGCACCCCCCTTGTAGTTGTGTCCCTGTGTCCTGGTCGTCATTTATATTCCCAGTATTCCGGTCGTCATTTGTGTCCCGGTGTCCCAGTCTGTACTTTCTCTTTGAGTGTCGAGGTCGTCATTTATATTCCCTGTGTCCCGGTGTCCCGGTCATCATTTTCGTCCCGGTTGTCATTTGTGTCCCGGTGCTTTGTTGATGGTGATTGCTAATCGAACATTCCTTGTCTCCTGGTCGCTTTCTCTTTGAGTGTCCCTTTCGTCATTTTTATTCCCTATGTCCCGGTGTCCCGGTCGTCATTTGTGTCCCGATGTCGAGGTCTGTAATTTCGTCAGTCGTCAAGACATGACGTAAGTCAACACACAATCATGACGTTAATCGACAGACACACATACAACTTATTTTTATATATATCTACTAGCTGTTGGAATTTACTGTCTACCAGCAAATTTTAGTACTTTTATATATCTACTAGCAAATCTTACTAGCAAATTTTCTACTAGCAAATTTTATAGATCTACAAACAAATTTTCAATTCGTATTCAGATCTATACCTCATTATTTTAACGATGTGTCCCTTTGTCCCGGTCGTTATTTATAGTCCCTGTGTCTCGGTCGTTATTTATATTCCCTGTGTCCCAGCGTCCCGGTCGTCATTTGTGTCCCGGTGTCCCGGTCTGTAATTTCTCTTCGAACAATCCCTGTGTCCCGGTCGTCATTTATATATCTTCCCTGTACCCCCGTCGTCCCCTTTGTAGTTGTGTCACTGTGTCCCGGTCGTCATTTATATTCCCTGTGTCTCGGTGTCCCAGTCTGTAATTTCTCTTTGAAGTTCCCGGTCGTCATTTATATTCCCTGTATCCCCGTGTCCCGGCCGTCATTTGTGTCCCAGTCTGTAATTTCATCAGTTGACAAACATGACGTCAGTCGACACACAATTTCATGACGCATACAGCTCAATCCTTACAATGACGTCAGTCGACACACCTGACGTCACTCGACAGACACACAGACAACTTATTTTTATATATATAGATATATAGCTGTTGGGGGGGGGCTCGGGGGGCATCGCGCCCCCAAGCCCCCCGCGCGCGTAAGTCGTTACACGCCATATTAGTTACCTGCCATTGTAGTTGTGTCCCTGTGTCCCACCTGTGAATTGAGATAGATATAAATATATATATTTTTTGAACTACATAAAACTTGCGAATATACAACATTCTTCGCTGTCCAATTTAACTACGTAAAACTTAAGAATATACAACATTCTTCCATTTCCCATTGTTTGTGCATATAAATAGATTGTTAGGTTTACCGACTCTTGAACATGCAACATAAAATTGTCCATGGGAAAAGCAATCCGTATTCAGATCTATACCTGATTATTCTAATGATTGCCCTTTAACTTTGTTGATGCTGATTGCTAATCAAACATTCCCTGTGTCCCCGTCGTCATTTATATATCCCCCTGTGCCCCCCGGCACCCCCCTTGTAGTTGTGTCCCGGTGTCCCAGTCTGTACTTTCTCTTTGAGTGTCGAGGTCGTCATTTATATTCCCTGTGTCCCGGTGTCCCGGTCATCATTTTCGTCCCGGTTGTCATTTGTGTCCCGGTGCTTTGTTGATGGTGATTGCTAATCGAACATTCCTTGTCTCCTGGTCGCTTTCTCTTTGAGTGTCCCTTTCGTCATTTTTATTCCCTATGTCCCGGTGTCCCGGTCGTCATTTGTGTCCCGATGTCGAGGTCTGTAATTTCGTCAGTCGTCAAGACATGACGTAAGTCAACACACAATCATGACGTTAATCGACAGACACACATACAACTTATTTTTATATATATCTACTAGCTGTTGGAATTTACTGTCTACCAGCAAATTTTAGTACTTTTATATATCTACTAGCAAATCTTACTAGCAAATTTTCTACTAGCAAATTTTATAGATCTACAAACAAATTTTCAATTCGTATTCAGATCTATACCTCATTATTTTAACGATGTGTCCCTTTGTCCCGGTCGTTATTTATAGTCCCTGTGTCTCGGTCGTTATTTATATTCCCTGTGTCCCAGCGTCCCGGTCGTCATTTGTGTCCCGGTGTCCCGGTCTGTAATTTCTCTTCGAACAATCCCTGTGTCCCGGTCGTCATTTATATATCTTCCCTGTACCCCCGTCGTCCCCTTTGTAGTTGTGTCACTGTGTCCCGGTCGTCATTTATATTCCCTGTGTCTCGGTGTCCCAGTCTGTAATTTCTCTTTGAAGTTCCCGGTCGTCATTTATATTCCCTGTATCCCCGTGTCCCGGCCGTCATTTGTGTCCCAGTCTGTAATTTCATCAGTTGACAAACATGACGTCAGTCGACACACAATTTCATGACGCATACAGCTCAATCCTTACAATGACGTCAGTCGACACACCTGACGTCACTCGACAGACACACAGACAACTTATTTTTATATATATAGATATATAGCTGTTGGGGGGGGGCTCGGGGGGCATCGCGCCCCCAAGCCCCCCGCGCGCGTAAGTCGTTACACGCCATATTAGTTACCTGCCATTGTAGTTGTGTCCCTGTGTCCCACCTGTGAATTGAGATAGATATAAATATATATATTTTTTGAACTACATAAAACTTGCGAATATACAACATTCTTCGCTGTCCAATTTAACTACGTAAAACTTAAGAATATACAACATTCTTCCATTTCCCATTGTTTGTGCATATAAATAGATTGTTAGGTTTACCGACTCTTGAACATGCAACATAAAATTGTCCATGGGAAAAGCAATCCGTATTCAGATCTATACCCGATTATTCTAATGATTGCCCTTTAACTTTGTTGATGCTGATTGCTAATCAAACATTCCCTGTGTCCCCGTCGTCATTTATATATCCCCCTGTGCCCCCCGGCACCCCCCTTGTAGTTGTGTCCCTGTGTCCTGGTCGTCATTTATATTCCCAGTATTCCGGTCGTCATTTGTGTCCCGGTGTCCCAGTCTGTACTTTCTCTTTGAGTGTCGAGGTCGTCATTTATATTCCCTGTGTCCCGGTGTCCCGGTCATCATTTTCGTCCCGGTTGTCATTTGTGTCCCGGTGCTTTGTTGATGGTGATTGCTAATCGAACATTCCTTGTCTCCTGGTCGCTTTCTCTTTGAGTGTCCCTTTCGTCATTTTTATTCCCTATGTCCCGGTGTTCCGGTCGTCATTTGTGTCCCGATGTCGAGGTCTGTAATTTCGTCAGTCGTCAAGACATGACGTAAGTCAACACACAATCATGACGTTAATCGACAGACACACATACAACTTATTTATATATATATCTACTAGCTGTTGGAATTTGCTGTCTACCAGCAAATTTTAGTACTTTTATATATCTACTAGCAAATCTTACTAGCAAATTTTCTACTAGCAAATTTTATAGATCTACAAACAAATTTTCAATTCGTATTCAGATCTATACCTCATTATTTTAACGATGTGTCCCTTTGTCCAGGTCGTTATTTATAGTCCCTGTGTCTCGGTCGTCATTTATATTCCCTGTGTCCCAGCGTCCCGGTCGTCATTTGTGTCCCGGTGTCCCGGTCTGTAATTTCTCTTCGAACAATCCCTGTGTCCCGGTCGTCATTTATATATCTTCCCTGTACCCCCGTCGTCCCCTTTGTAGTTGTGTCACTGTGTCCCGGTCGTCATTTATATTCCCTGTGTCCCGGTGTCCCAGTCTGTAATTTCTCTTTGAGGTTCCCGGTCGTCATTTATATTCCCTGTATCCCCGTGTCCCGGTCGTCATTTGTGTCCCGGCCTGTAATTTCATCAGTTGACAAACATGACGTCAGTCGACACACAATTTCATGACGCATACAGCTCAATCCTTACAATGACGTCATTCGACACACCTGACGTCACTTGACAGACACACAGACAACTTATTTTTATATATATAGATATATAGCTGTTGGGGGGGGCTCGGGGGGGCATCGCGCCCCCAAGCCCCCCGCGCACGTAAGTCGTTACACGCCATATTAGTTACCTGCCATTGTAGTTGTGTCCCTGTGTCCCACCTGTGAATTGAGATAGACATAAATATATATTTTTTGAACTACATAAAACTTGCGAATATACAACATTCTTCGCTGTCCAATTTAACTACGTAAAACTTAAGAATATACAACATTCTTCCATGTCCCATTGTTTGTGCATATAAATAGATTGTTAGGTTTACCGACTCTTGAACATGCAACATAAAATTGTCCATGGGAAAAGCAATTCGTATTCAGATCTATACCTGATTATTCTAATGATTGCCCTTTAACTTTGTTGATGCTGATTGCTAATCAAACATTCCCTGTGTCCCCGTCGTCATTTATATATCCCCCTGTGCCCCCCGGCACCCCCCTTGTAGTTGTGTCCCTGTGTCCTGGTCGTCATTTATATTCCCAGTATTCCGGTCGTCATTTGTGTCCCGGTGTCCCAGTCTGTACTTTCTCTTTGAGTGTCAAGGTCGTCATTTATATTCCCTGTGTCCCAGTGTCCCGGTCATCATTTTCGTCCCGGTTGTCATTTGTGTCCCGGTGCTTTGTTGATGGTGATTGCTAATCGAACATTCCTTGTCTCCTGGTCGCTTTCTCTTTGAGTGTCCCTTTCGTCATTTTTATTCCCTATGTCCCGGTGTCCCGGTCGTCATTTGTGTCCCGATGTCGAGGTCTGTAATTTCGTCAGTCGTCAAGACATGACGTAAGTCAACACACAATCATGACGTTAATCGACAGACACACATACAACTTATTTTTATATATATCTACTAGCTGTTGGAATTTACTGTCTACCAGCAAATTTTAGTACTTTTATATATCTACTAGCAAATCTTACTAGCAAATTTTCTACTAGTATATTTTATAGATCTACAAACAAATTTTCAATTCGTATTCAGATCTATACCTCATTATTTTAACGATGTGTCCCTTTGTCCCGGTCGTTATTTATAGTCCCTGTGTCTCGGTCGTCATTTATATTCCCTGTGTCCCAGCGTCCCGGTCGTCATTTGTGTCCCGGTGTCCCGGTCTTTAATTTCTCTTCGAACAATCCCTGTGTCCCGGTCGTCATTTATATATCTTCCCTGTACCCCGTCGTCCCCTTTGTAGTTGTGTCACTGTGTCCCGGTCGTCATTTATATTCCCTGTGTCCCGGTGTCCCAGTCTGTAATTTCTCTTTGAGGTTCCCGGTCGTCATTTATATTCCCTGTATCCCCGTGTCCCGATCGTCATTTGTGTCCCGGTCTGTAATTTCATCAGTTGACAAACATGACGTCAGTCGACACACAATTTCATGACGCACACAGCTCAATCCTTACAATGACGTCAGTCGACACACCTGACGTCACTCGACAGACACACAGACAACTTATTTTTATATATATAGATATATAGCTGTTGGGGGGGGGGGGGGCTCGGGGGGCATCGCGCCCCCAAGCCCCCGCGCGCGTAAGTCGTTACACGCCATATTAGTTTCCTGTCATTGTAGTTGTGTCCCTGTGTCCCACCTGTGAATTGAGATAGATATAAATATATATATTTTTTGAACTACATAAAACTTGCGAATATACAACATTCTTTGCTGTCCAATTTAACTACGTAAAACTTAAGAATATACAACATTCTTCCAAGTCCCATTGTTTGTGCATATAAATAGATTGTTAGGTTTACCGACTCTTGAACATGCAACATAAAATTGTCCATGGAAAAGCAATCCGTATTCAGATCTATACCTGATTATTCTAATGATTGCCCTTTAACTTTGTTGATGCTGATTGCTAATCAAACATTCCCTGTGTCCCCGTCGTCATTTATATATCCCCCTGTGCCCCCGGAACCCCCCTTTTAGTTGTGTCCCTGTGTCCTGGTCGTCATTTATATTCCCAGCATTCCGGTCGTCATTTGTGTCCCGGTGTCCCAGTCTGTACTTTCTCTTTGAGTGTCGAGGTCGTCATTTATATTCCCTGTGTCCCGGTGTCCCGGTCATCATTTTCGTCCCGGTTGTCATTTGTGTCCCGGTGCTTTGTTGATGGTGATTGCTAATCGAACATTCCTTGTCTCCTGGTCGCTTTCTCTTTGAGTGTCCCTTTCGTCATTTTTTTTCCCTATGTCCCGGTCGTCATTTGTGTCCCGATGTCGAGGTCTGTAATTTCGTCAGTCGTCAAGACATGACGTAAGTCAACACACAATCATGACGTTAATCGACAGACACACATACAACTTATTTTTATATATATCTACTAGCTGTTGGAATTTCCTGTCTACCAGGAAATTTTAGTACTTTTATATATCTACTAGCAAATCTTACTAGCAAATTTTCTACTAGCAAATATTATAGATCTACAAACAAATTTTCAATTCGTATTCAGATCTATACCTCATTATTTTAACAATTTGTCCCTTTGTCCGGTCGTCATTATAGTCCCTGTGTCTCGGTCGTCATTTATATTCCCTGTGTCCCAGCGTCCCGGTCGTCATTTGTGTCCCGGTGTCCCGGTCTGTAATTTCTCTTCGAACAATCCCTGTGTCCCGGTCGTCATTTATATATCTTCCCTGTACCCCCGTCGTCCCCTTTGTAGTTGTGTCACTGTGTCCCGGTCGTCATTTATATTCCCAGTATTCCGGTCGTCATTTGTGTCCCAGTTTCCCAGTCTGTACTTTCTCTTTGAGTGTCGAGGTCGTCATTTATATTCCCTGTGTCCCGGTGTCCCGGTCATCATTTTCGTCCCGGTTGTCATTTGTGTCCCGGTGCTTTGTTGATGGTGATTGCTAATCGAACATTCCTTGTCTCCTGGTCGCTTTCTCTTTGAGTGTCCCTTTCGTCATTTTTATTCCCTATGTCCCGGTGTCCCGGTCGTCATTTGTGTCCCGATGTCGAGGTCTGTAATTTCGTCAGTCGTCAAGACATGACGTAAGTCAACACACAATCATGACGTTAATCGACAGACACACATACAACTTATTTATATATATATCTACTAGCTGTTGGAATTTGCTGTCTACCAGCAAATTTTAGTACTTTTATATATCTACTAGAAAAATCTTACTAGCAAATTTTCTACTAGCAAATTTTATAGATCTACAAACAAATTTTCAATTCGTATTCAGATCTATACCTCATTATTTTAACGATGTGTCCCTTTGTCCCGGTCGTTATTTATAGTCCCTGTGTCTCGGTCGTCATTTATATTCCCTGTGTCCCAGCGTCCCGGTCGTCATTTGTGTCCCGGTGTCCCGGTCTGTAATTTCTCTTCGAACAATCCCTGTGTCCCGGTCGTCATTTATATATCTTCCCTGTACCCCCGTCGTCCCCTTTGTAGTTGTGTCACTGTGTCCCGGTCGTCATTTATATTCCCTGTGTCCCGGTGTCCCAGTCTGTAATTTCTCTTTGAGGTTCCCGGTCGTCATTTATATTCCCTGTATCCCGTGTCCCGGTCGTCATTTGTGTCCCGGTCTGTAATTTCATCAGTTGACAAACATGACGTCAGTCGACACACAATTTCATGACGCATACAGCTCAATCCTTACAATGACATCAGTCGACACACCTGACGTCACTCGACAGACACACAGACAACTTATTTTTATATATATAGTTATATAGCTGTTGGGGGGGGGGGGGCTCGGGGGGGGGGGCATCGCGCCCCCAAGCCCCCCACGCGCGTAAGTCGTTACACGCCATATTAGTTACCTGCCATTGTAGTTGTGTCCCTGTGTCCCACCTGTGAATTGAGATAGATATAAATATATATATTTTTGAACTACATAAAACTTACGAATATACAACATTCTTCGCTGTCCAATTTAACTACGTAAAACTTAAGAATATACAACATTCTTCCATGTCCCATTGTTTGTGCATATAAATAGATTGTTAGGTTTACCGACTCTTGAACATGCAACATAAAATTGTCCATGGGAAAAGCAATCCGTATTCAGATCTATACCTGATTATTCTAATGATTGCCCTTTAACTTTGTTGATGCTGATTGCTAATCAAACATTCCCTGTGTCCCCGTCGTCATTTATATATCCCCCTGTGCCCCCGGCACCCCCCTTGTAGTTGTGTCCCTGTGTCCTGGTCGTCATTTATATTCCCAGTATTCCGGTCGTCATTTGTGTCCTGGTGTCTCAGTCTGTACTTTCTCTTTGAGTGTCGAGGTCGTCATTTATATTCCCTGTGTCCGGTGTCCCGGTCATCATTTTCGTCCCGGTTGTCATTTGTGTCCCGGTGCTTTGTTGATGGTAATTGCTAATCGAATATTCCTTGTCTCCTGGTCGCTTTCTCTTTGAGTGTCCCTTTCGTCATTTTTATTCCCTATGTCCCGGTGTTCCAGTCGTCATTTGTGTCCCGATGTCGAGGTCTGTAATTTCGTCAGTCGTCAAGACATGACGTAAGTCAACACACAATCATGACGTTAATCGACAGACACACATACAACTTATTTTTATATATATCTACTAGCTGTTGGAATTTGCTGTCTACCAGCAAATTTTAGTACTTTTATATATCTACTAGCAAATCTTACTAGCAAATTTTCTACTAGCAAATTTTATAGATCTACAAACAAATTTTCAATTCGTATTCAGATCTATACCTCATTATTTTAACGATGTGTCCCTTTGTCCCGGTCGTTATTTATAGTCCCTGTGTCTCGGTCGTCATTTATATTCCCTGTGTCCCAGCGTCCCGGTCGTCATTTGTGTCCCGGTGTCCCGGTCTGTAATTTCTCTTCGAACAATCCCTGTATCCCGGTCGTCATTTATATATCTTCCCTGTACCCCCGTCGTCCCCTTTGTAGTTGTGTCACTGTGTCCCGGTCGTCATTTATATTCCCTGTGTCCCGGTGTCCCAGTCTGTAATTTCTCTTTGAGGTTCCCGGTCGTCATTTATATTCCCTGTATCCCCGTGTCCCGGTCGTCATTTGTGTCCCGGTCTGTAATTTCATCAGTTGACAAACATGACGTCAGTCGACACACAATTTCATGACGCATACAGCTCAATCCTTACAATGACGTCAGTCGACACACCTGACGTCACTCGACACACACACAGACAACTTATTTATATATATATAGATATAGCTGTTGGGGGGGGGACTCGGGGGCATCGCGCCCCCAATCCCCCGGCGCGCGTAAGTCGTTACACGCCATATTAGTTACCTGCCATTGTAGTTGTGTCCCTGTGTCCCACCTGTGAATTGAGATAGATATAAATATATATATTTTTTGAACTACATAAAACTTGCGAATATACAACATTCTTCGCTGTCCAATTTAACTACGTAAAACTTAAGAATATACAACATTCTTCCATGTCCCATTGTTTGTGCATATAAATAGATTGTTAGGTTTACCGACTCTTGAACATGCAACATAAAATTGTCCATGGGAAAAGCAATCCGTATTCAGATCTATACCTGATTATTCTAATGATTGCCCTTTAATTTTGTTGATGCTGATTGCTAATCAAACATTCCCTGTGTCCCCGTCGTCATTTATATATCCCCCTGTGCCCCCCGGCACCCCCCTTGTAGTTGTTTCCCTGTGTCCTGGTCGTCATTTATATTCCCAGTATTCCGGTCGTCATTTGTGTCCCGGTTTCCCAGTCTGTACTTTCTCTTTGAGTGTCGAGGTCGTCATTTATATTCCCTGTGTCCCGGTGTCCCGGTCATCATTTTCGTCCCGGTTGTCATTTGTGTCCCGGTGCTTTGTTGATGGTGATTGCTAATCGAACATTCCTTGTCTCCTGGTCGCTTTCTCTTTGAGTGTCCCTTTCGTCATTTTTATTCC
This sequence comes from Artemia franciscana, assembly GCF_032884065.1. Classification (NCBI taxonomy): domain Eukaryota; kingdom Metazoa; phylum Arthropoda; class Branchiopoda; order Anostraca; family Artemiidae; genus Artemia; species Artemia franciscana. The sequence goes on from NW_027063611.1 coordinate 32,045, forward strand.
CTATGTCCCGGTGTCCCGGTCGTCATTTGTGTCCCGATGTCGAGGTCTGTAATTTCGTCAGTCGTCAAGACATGACGTAAGTCAACACACAATCATGACGTTAATCGACAGACACACATAAAACTTATTTTTATATATATCTACTAGCTGTTGGAATTTGCTGTCTACCAGCAAATTTTAGTACTTTTATATATCTACTAGCAAATCTTACTAGCAAATTTTCTACTAGCAAATTTTATAGATCTACAAACAAATTTTCAATTCGTATTCAGATCTATACCTCATTATTTTAACGATGTGTCCCTTTGTCCCGGTCGTTATTTATAGTCCCTGTGTCTCGGTCGTCATTTATATTCCCTGTGTCCCAGCGTCCCGGTCGTCATTTGTGTCCCGGTGTCCCGGTCTGTAATTTCTCTTCGAACAATCCCTGTGTCCCGGTCGTCATTTATATATCTTCCCTGTACCCC